>NW_022196912.1:5548089-5573827 GCF_008632895.1 Mastomys coucha | reverse complement strand
CACAGACACACACACACAGACACACACACACACAGACACACACACACCCAGACACAGACACACACACAGACACACACACACAGACACACACACACACCCAGACACACACAGACACACAGACACACACACACAGACACACACACACACAGACACACACACACAGACACACACACACACACAGACACACAAACATACACACACACAGACACACACACACACAGACACACACATACACACAGACACACACACAGACACACAGACACACACACCCAGACACAGACACACACAGACACACACACACACACACACACACACACACACTATGTTTTGGCTTGCTTGAGTCAGCGTCTTCCCAGGGTCTTCCCAGGCTGACCTGGAACTCACTTCATAAACTAGACTGGCTTCAAATTTGAGAAAATCCTTCTGCCTCAGCTTCCGGACTACTGAGACTACAGGCATGCGCTCCATGCCCACTTTTAGAAACTTACTACAAAGCAAAATTAAACTATAAATAAAGAAAAAAACATAGAGCTAAGTCTTAAGTATAAAGTAATAAAATGTCATTAGACTAAGATCTGAGCTTCTTAACTGGATAGGCGTCTGATTAAAATCATGTTTATTTAATTTGCACACGTAAAGATATGCATACATATCATATTATTTTCTAACTTTTTACTTATATTTATTTAGTGTGTGTGTGAGTGGGCATGTGACTTGGTGCATATGTGGAGGTCAAAGGACAACTTGCAGGAATAGTTCTTCCCTTCCATTATGTGGGGCCTCGGGATTGAACTCAGGTTCCTCTGGTTTGGTGGCAAGTGCCCTTACCTGCTGAACCATTCTGCTGGACCCCATGTGATATTTTGATGCATGTAATGTTTGAATCAGAATAAACGTGTTTACATCCTCAAACATTCTCATTTATTTGTGGCAAACAAACAAACAAACAAAATCCAACATTTAAAAAGCTTTCCAGGGGCCAGAGAGATGGCTCAGTAATTAAGAACAGTGGCTGTTCTTTCAGAGGCCATGGGTTCAGTTCCCAGCACTTACGTGGTGGCTCCTGACTTTGTGACTCCAGTTCTAGAGGATCTGACACCCTTCTCTGGCCTCGACAGGCAGATACACAAGTACTGTCCAGACAAACCCACAGGCAAAATGCACATATGTATAAAAAACAAAATAAAATAACTTTCTTCTAGCCTTTAGAGTATGCAGAATAAACCTATAAACCCAGCACTCCAGAGTTTAGGAGATGGAGGCAAGAGGATCAGAAATTCAAGGTCAACCCCAACTACAGAATGAGTTTAAAGCCGACCTAAATTAAATGAGACCCTAACTTTAAAAAAAAATGTGGCCGGGCAGTGGTAGCACACGCCTTTAATCCCAGCACTTGGGAGGCAGAGGCAGGCAGATTTCTGAGTTCGAGGCCAGCCTGGTCTACAGAGTGAGTTCCAGGACAGCCAGGGCTACACAGAGAAACCCTGTCTCGAAAAACCAAAAAAAAAAAAAAAAACAACCAAAAAAAATGTGGAATGGGGGTTCTTGAGACATGGCTCAGTGGTTAAAATTGCTTTGTTGCTCTTGTAGAGGACCTGGGTGCAGTTCCCAGCACCAACATGGTAGAGCACAACCACTATAACTCCAGTCTGAGGGCATGCAGCCAGCTTCGTAATACACATACATGCATGCAGGCAAAACATGTATGTACATACAATTAGATAAAGAAACCTAACAACAACACATTATCATTATCCATAACCACTCTATTATGTTGTAAAACATCAGGCCTTGGGTTAGAATGCTAACTTCCATGTTAGCATTATTTCTTCTTTGGTCTGGCAGGAATCCCAACTTTTGCACACAGGCACTGTGTGCCTTTTGCACACAGTGGGGAGTATGCTCTGCCCCACTGACTGCATTCCTCAACCCATTCATTGTTTTCATTCATTTATTAGTGTGTGTGTGAGTGTGTGTGTGCGCACACATATGTACATCTTGTGTGTATGTAGGTAAGCATGCCATGGTTGGAGGGAGCTTTGTGGGGTTAGTTCTCTTCTTTCATCTTTACGTGGGTTCTGACAGAGCTCAGATAGCCAGGCTGGAATGACAAGTACCTTTACCTGCAAACAATTAAACGGAGTTTTTAGATGCTCTTACATGAAAAAACTTTTGTACATTTATTCCTAGTTTGTTGTCTTAAAATACAATTTTATATCATTTTAAAGATTTGTTTTGTTATTAGTTCCCCCCCCTTCCTTTCTCCCTCTTGCTCTGGCCCCACTCCCTCCTGCTCCAGGTCACTCTGGCTCATACTTTTTTTGTTTGTTTGTTTCTCATTACAGATGGTTGTGAGCCACAATGTGGTTGCTGGAATTTGAACTCATGACCTCCAAAAGAGCAGTCAGTGCTCTTAACCTATTTTTAGTTTTTAAGATTTATTAATTATATGTATTTTTGCCTGCATGTAGATATGTACATAATATTCATGCCAGGTGACCCCCTGCAGAGGTTAGAGGACAGCATAAGATCCCTTGGAGTTACGGTTAGTTGTCACCATTTACTGAGAACTGAACCCAGGTCCTCTGTAAGAACAAATGCTCTCACTTCCTGGGCCATCTCTTCAGCTCCATATTTTAGTGTGTGTGTGTGTGTGTGTGTGTGTGTGTGTGTGTGTGTGTGTGTGTACATTTGTATGTGAATACCCTCAGAAGCCAGAGAAGCTATGGGACCCCTGGAATCACGTCACAGATGGTTCTCATCCCTCCAACGTGAGTGCTGGGAAAGCAACTTCAACCCTCTGCAAGAGCAAGCCCTCTTAGCCTCCCTCGGGCCGAAGCCCTCTTAGCCTCCCTCGGGCTGCCTCTCAGGCCTACTTCATACTCTATTTGATTTACAGATTACCCTTTTTTAACAACCAGTTCCGTCCATCAGACCCGAATCATTTTCATCTTTAGAACATCTCCCCACACGTTCTCCCCATGCAGCCCTGACTGGCCTGGAAGGTACTCAGACCAGGCTGGCCTACGCATGGTTTGTGATTGGTTGGTTGCTCATTTATTTTAATTTTAATTTTTTAACAGCTTTTTACCAGGAAGTTAGAATGAGGATTGTGTTCTGGAAAGAGCTAGAGAAAGTTGAGCCCCACTTTGGGGATGATGGTACTATAGGATTGGAATCTAGTTCTAGCATCTTTGTCAGGGGACTCACAACTGCCTATAACCACTTA
Source organism: Mastomys coucha (assembly GCF_008632895.1). Classification (NCBI taxonomy): domain Eukaryota; kingdom Metazoa; phylum Chordata; class Mammalia; order Rodentia; family Muridae; genus Mastomys; species Mastomys coucha. The sequence continues at coordinate 5,570,598 of NW_022196912.1, read as the reverse complement.
ACACCCTCTTCAGGACTCCATGGGCACCACCACACTCTCTCTCTCACACATACACATACACACACACTCATACACTCACACACACTCGTACACACTCATACACACTCATACACACTCACATTCTCACATACACTCATACACATGCTCATACACACTCACACACACTCACACTCACATTCACACTCACATACACATACTCACACACACACATACATACACACACTCACATACACACACACTCACATACACACACACACACTCACATACACACACACACACACTCACAGACACATACACAAACACTCACACACACACACTCACACACCATTTTTTTGTTTTGTTTTGTTTTTGTTTTTGTTTTTTTTGTTTTATTTTTTTTCTGACACCCTCTTCTGGTGTGTCTGAAGACAGCTACAGTGTACTTACATATAATAAATAAATAAAAAATAAATAAAATAAAGATCGCAACTGGACATTGGTAGCACATACCCTTAGATCCAGCACTCATGAGGCAGAGGCAGGAGGATTACTTGAGTCGTGGGGTTTGAGAACAGTCTAGGCAATTCAACGAGATCTTTTCTCAAGAAAGAAAAAGAAGAGGAATCACATGGGAACTTTGACCCAAGTAGTGCCTCTGTGTGAATCCGATGTATACTCAAACACACTCATGTCTGTCTGTGTTACGTGGTAAGGACCTCCGTGTTCTCAGCTTCCCTGGGTTTTTCTTTTTTTTTCTTTTTTAAAGATTTATTTATTATTATAAATAAGTACACGCTAGCTGTCTTCAGACACACCAGAAGAGGGTGTCAGATCCCATTACAGAGGGTTGTGAGCCACCATATGGTTGCTGGGATTTGAACTCAGGACCTTTGGAAGAGCAGTCAGTGCTCTTACCCGCTGAGCCATCTCTCCAGCCCCCCTGGGTTTTTCTAAGAATTGCCTTCGAGGTTGAAGAGAAGCCGGAAGTCAGCAGCCAACCAAAGTGTGTGGGTGTATGACGGCCACCGAGCAGGGTTCTCTGTTCTTCCACGGCTCTAGGCAGGAAGCAGACAGGGAACAGTTCTATGACTACAAGGGCTATTCTGCTTTATTGCTTTCACTCTGGCGAGTGTTTTTATAAGATGTAAGCAAAGTACAACTATTTTATGGCCATGTGCATATAGGAAAACCGATACTCGAAACCCATGTGGAAGAATAAAGTATCTAAGTAAAGCTGAGCCCTGACTCACCAACCCCTGTGGGGATCAGCTGGGAGGTTGGGAACTGGGGCTTATCTGACACACAGAGGGCTAAGACACAGGCCTCCATGTTGACAGTGGTGAGGAGGCCACATGGGCTGGTGCTTCTGGGCTGTACAGCCCACAGACCTACGACCAGGACTTGTAGTCCCGGGCACTAAGATGGCTTTGCTACTCAGTTTTCCCATGTCACTGGAAACAAAAGACAACTGTTCACAGTCTGGAGATTCAGTGAGAAAAAGAAGGGAGCACACTGAAGACCTTAACAGACTTCTCCTTCCCCTGCCTGAGAAAGGCTCCGCTGTGAGCTGTGAGAACCAGTTGCTAGTGAAGTCTGGCCAGTAGCCGTAAGACCCTGAAAAAAAAATTCAGGGTCAGAGGAGGTTTTTTTAAGGTTTATTTTTATTTTTAATTGTGTGTCTATGTGTGGGTGTGTGCACTGGAGTCTGGGTATCCCCAGAAGCCAGAGGTGTCAGGTGCCCCTGGAACCAGAATTCCAGGCAGTTGTGGGTGCTGTTCAACATGGGTGGTCTACATGGGTATTGGTTCCTAAGAAAGAAAAGAACATGATCTTAAGCGCCGAACCATCTCTCTAGCTCTGAGAATCTTTTTTTCCTTTAATTAATTTTTAGCACATCTGTGTGTGTGTGTGTGTGTGTGCGTGTGTAGGTCAGAGGACAACCTGTGAGACTCAGTTCTCTCTCTTCACCATAAGGGTCTCAGGAATTGAACTTAGGTCTCAAGCTTGGTGGCAAGTGCCTTTGCATACTGAGCCAGCCCACTGCTCCCAAGCATAAGAGAATCTTTGAGTGAATCTGTAATAAAAGAGAAGAATATGTCTCATTAAAAAAATTATAATTAGTTTGGGGCTGGAAAGATGAGCTCAGTAGTTAAGAGTACTGGATGCTCTTCCAAGGAACCTGGGTTCAATTCCCAACACCCATATGGCACCTACCAACCATCTGTAATTCCAGTGTCAGAAGATTCTATGGCCTCTTCTGCATACACATAGTACACAAACTTACATACTACCAAAGCACCTATGCACATAAAATAATTAATAAATCTTAAAAGAAGTATAATGATCTAGATCTGAATATTGGCCTGACTGATACCAATTCTGTCTGTTTATGCAGTGGGGTTATCAATCTGGCTACTAAAGCAACAAACTCCTCAAGTACAGACCCATAACTCAGAACTCAGGCAGAAGAGATGGAGGACGGAGGGTGAAGAGACTAGTTTGCCAAGAAAAAGGAGGGGAGGAATGTTGGGTTGAGTATGGCGGTACGTGTTTGTAATGCCAGCAGGGTGGGGTTAGGGCTGCAGAAGCCAGGAGGGTCATATCAAGGGTGAGGCCAGCCTCGTCTACACAGCTCGATCCTGGCCACCTTGAACTACAGGATAAGACTCTGTCTTAGAAACTGACAGGACAAAACAAGACTTCTCTCCAGACTCCCGGAAGTCCCCTTTCATTTCACAAACAGAACCAAGAAAGGCAGGGTACCCCACACCTTCATTCTTGATTTTCTTCTTTCTCTTCTGTCTCTAATTCTTTATACTCTTCCTCGGTCCTGATGACCGCCAATTGGTGCTACCGGGTGGAGACGGGCGGACTCCCTAGGACACTGTCAAAGCTGGCACACTCAAGAGTCTGTGATGATGTTTGTGTGTGGTTCATCGCACTATGATGTATAGCTCAGCCTCCCGAGGAGCGTTGCAAACTTAGGTTTGTGATGTTTATTCTTTCTGAACATGTTGATTTATAGGGACGCTCAAGAGATGGGACAGATCACTCCAGGAAGGACAGTCAGTTATCTAACCATGAGTTTGATTTTTCTTGTCTCCTTATCATGGATTGCAAACAGCAAGTGTATTAGCTCTCAACTAGCTTCACGAGAAACCGTAGCGATAGAGTTGTTTGCCGCTGCACAGCTACCAAGAGAGAAGCAACTTCCTTGTAGTTACTTATATATGCCTGGCAGTGAGGTCATTAAACATGAAAGCCGCCATGTCTGAGGCGAGTCAGGTCTCTTCAGGGTACACACTGTTAATGAGCCTCATAAAGACCCACCCTCTCTGATCCTGATAAGACAAAGGTGAAGGTCCAATTCTGTCTGCCAATTCTTATTTCCTTCTCTCTAAGTTAGAGTGTTATCTGGAACCAACTGTTTCAGCTAGCACAAAGGACTAAATCTTTTTATTTTCTTAAGATGTATTTATTTACTTTTTGTGTATGAGTGCTTTGCCTGTATGTATATTTGTGTCCCATGTGTGTACCCCGTGCCCACAGAAGTCGGAAAAGCTTGTCATTTCCTCTAGAACCAGAGTTATAGATGGTTGTGAACCACCACGCAGGCCTTAGGAACTTGGATCCTCTGGAAGAGCAAAAAGTTCTTTTAGCGGTTGATCCAGCCTTTCTCTTTCTTTCCTCAAACCCTGTACTGAAGAGTTAAATTACACAAGTAGATGCTCAACAAATAATTCTTTGTTTTGTTGTTTTGAAACAGGATCATACTGTGTAGCCGTGGCTGGTCTGAAACTCAGAGATACAGCTGTTTCTGCCCCTAAGTGCAGAGATGCTTAAAGACTTGCTCTGCCACATCTGTTTTTGGTAACTCCAGGTCCTTCTCCACCATACTTTCCCAACTCAAGATAGGAAAGTTGCTTTGAAGCTATTTCTACTTTTTTTCTGACACCACAGGCACCACAAGCCAAATGCTGTTCTTTTCCTCCTCCTCCCCTTCCTCCTCCTTCTCCTCTCTCTCCCCCTCCTTCTCCTCTCCCTCCCCCTCCTTCTCCTCTCCCTCCTCCTTCTCCTCTCCCTCCTCCTCCTTCTCCTCTCCTTCCTCCTCCTTCTCCTCTCCCTCCCCCTCCTTCTCCTCTCCCTCCTCCTCCTTCTCCTCTCCCTCCTCCTCCTTCTCCTCTCCCTCCTCCTCCTCCTCTCCCTCCTCCTCCTTCTCCTCTTTTGTCTTCTCTTTCTTCTTTTTGAGATTTGGTCTTGCCATGTATCCCAAGATGGCCTTGAACTCAAGGTAACCCTGCCTCAGCCTCCTAAATGTTGGGATTGTAGTTGTGTCACAGCTCCCAGCTATGGAGAACTTTCTGCTTATTATTTCCAAAATATTTCTTTACATTCCCAGTCATATACAAATGCAAAACTCCTTTGTAACTCCCTGAGATCACTTTTCAAAAGAACCCACTGAGTGGGGGATGGGAGCCCAGGCCTCTGATCCCAGCCCTAGGAGGCAGAGGCAGCAGGATTGATTCAAACCAATTCTGGGGCCATGGTGAGTTCCAGGTCAATGTTGGCTACAGAGTGGGACTTGGGTCAGTAAAACACAAAAAATCAGAAAACTTTGCCATTGTCCTTCAAACTTTTCTTACAACTGAAGGACTCTGGTATTTTTAGTATGACCCTGCCTATGTTCTAAGGTTCAACCTTCCATCCTGCTTTCCTCAAACCTCCCTCAACTACCTTTCCCTTCCTTTTCTGTTCTATTGATCCATCAATATGGACGATGTTCCACTAAATTTGAATCCAAGTACATTCCCACTAAACTAGGCTGCACCTAAGCAGCTGTGTCACCCACAAATGTAGATGGCAGATTTTCCTTGGAAGTGGGGACCCTGCAGCAACTGGTACTGCCACTATATTTCTCCTGCTTACCTCCCAGTCTGAAATGAATGCTACTCACACACACCCCAGCACCTCCCATACTACAAATCTTTAAGGAATAATGTGATATCCATTAGCCTTAAAATTTTCCATCAGTGGGGATTGGTGACACAGCCCTGTGATTCAGAACACGGGCTGTCCTTGTAGATTCAATCCTGTTCAGGGAATCTAATGCCTATTCTGGCCTTGGGGGATGCTCACTACATTCATATGGCACATTTACATATATGCAGGCAAAACTCATACACATAAAATAAAAAGATCTTAAAAAAAGAAAGGTCTGGCTGGGCAGCAATGGCGAACACCTTTAATCCCAGCACTTGGGAGGCAGAGGCAGGCGGATTTCTGAGTTCGAGGCTAGCCTGTTCTACAGAGTATATATATATATATATATATATATATATATATATGTGTGTGTGTGTGTGTGTGTGTGTGTGTGTGTGTGTGTGTGTGTGTGCGCCTAAATGAGTTTATGAGTGAAATGTGCATGTAGGTGTCCTTGGCAGGTTTAATTCCCTGATACTAGATTTATAGTCACCTACCCCAACGTGCTATTGGGAACCAAACCCAGGCCAAGAGTAAGCATTCATAACTGTTCTAAGTTCTGCCTTGCTTTTTGTTTTTTTGTTTTTTTGGTTTTTTTTTTTGAGACAGGGTTTCTCTGTGTAGCCCTGGCTGTCCTGGAACTCACTCTGTAGACCAGGCTGGCCTCGAACTCAGAAATCTGCCTGTCTCTGCCTCCCAAGTGCTGGGATTAAAGGTGTGTGCTACCGCTGCCCAGCCTGCCTTGCATTTGAAAGACTGGGTGTCTTCTGCTCCTCCTGCTGTTCAGTGCTTGGAGTCTAAGCATCTGCTCCAGACTTGTCTTTTTATGGATATTGGGGAGGGAACTAAAGCCCCCATGCATGGCAAGCACTTTTTAAAAAAAATATATTTATTTATTTTCTGTATATGAGTACAATTATAGCTGAGTTCAGACACATCAGAAGAGGGCATCAGATCCTATTACAAATGGTTGTGAGCCACCATGTAGTTGCTGGGGATTGAAGTCAGGACTTCTGGAAGAACAAACAGTGCTCTTAACCTCTTAGTCATCTCTCCAGCCCGAATGCCCTTTATCAGCTCAGCTATCTCTACAGCCTTCCTCACATGATTTTTAATACCTCTCCCTTCAACACACTGTTGTTTAATTTCCCTCCTCTCAGGTTCCACTTGGTGACTCATTTCTTTGTGTGTGTAGTGTGTATGTGCTGCTGGGGAAAGCAAAAGGACCAAAAAACCCCAGGGCCTGGTACATGCAATAGCCCAGTAGACTATAGTCCAGTCCCTCAATATTTCTTTTCTTCCCTTCCCTCTTCTTCCTCCTCTTTCTTTTCCTTCTTTTCTATTTTGAGGTCTCAGAACATTGGTTCAGAGTGGGTCCTTTCCACAGAAATCTTTAGTAAAAGATGAAAGATTTACACAATATAAAGAGGAACTCATATACTAGAGTATATGAGCCACAAACTTCTACTGAGTAGCAAATGGAAAAAAAAAAGTTTTTTTTTAAGAAAAAAATAAAACCAACACTGGAGCATCCTGGGAGACTCCACTTTATTCAAGTGTCCAGGGTGAGCATCACTAGTAATAAACTGTAAATGAGATTCCACACCTGCTGACATGAGCATAAAGCCTCTGTGCCGTCTCCATCAGAAAGACAGACAAAGAAAAAGAGAGAACTGCATTTAGAGTAGGCAGCAGCCTGTGGCTGCTTGGCTAGTAAGGACGGCACTAGGAAGAGGGGATTGTAGGAAGGAAAGTACAGTATCTCATTAAAGACTAACTACTCCACCTCTCTGCTTTCCAAGGCTTAAGGTGAACCCACCTTCCTAAGGGTGATCCCTTGACAGGGTGATTGCCCCAGTTCCTGGCCCCTGATTCTCTCTGTTGGTATTCTATCTCCTGTCACAGACACTGACACTTTCCTACTGGCCTATCCTCAGATGGCTCCACAGACCCTGGACAGCAAGGAAACAGCCAACTCTCCAAAGACTGGACAAACATTCCTAAGGCTGGACAAACATCCCCATACCCATTCCTCTAGGTTCCCCAGAGACACATCGCCCCAGTGTCAGCAAGAAGCAGCCAGATACTACGACAACCTATTCCTGCTTCGCCATCACCTCTTTCTAAGTTTTTCTTTTTTTAACTAAACCAAAACGGGGGAATGTTGGTATTCTATCTGGATTCCACTCCCACAGTTACCTGACAACAGCCAGGTATGCTCCTCCCCACAGTTACCGGGCAATAGCCAGGTAGGCCTGGCCCACTATAAAAGGGGCTGCTTGCCCCCTCCTCTCTCTCTTACTCTTGCTCTCTTACTCTTGCTTCTCTCTTGCCTCTTGCCCCATTCCCTTCCCCCTCTCTCCCCATTCTCTTCCCCCATCTCTTCACATGGTCCGAATAAACTCTATTCTGTACTATACCATGTGGCTGGTCCCTCAGAGGGAAGGGATGCTTTGGCATGGCCCCACTGAGACATCCCTTTCCCCATACCTCACCACACCCCCATAGAACATATCTTAATATTTCTTTATCTTTTTATAATCACAACACTCTTTTTTTTTTTTTTGGTTTTTCGAGACAGGATTTCTCTGTCCTGGAACTCACTCTGTAGACCAGGCTAGCCTCGAACTCAGAAATCCTCCTGCCTCTGCCTCCCAAGCGCTGGGACTAAAGGCGTGCGCCACCACTGCCCGGCCACAACACTCTTGACCAGAAGTTTCCCCTAAATAGGCTTTTGTTGCTACTCTAACACGGGGATAGGGAAAAACAATTGTTTAAGAAGAAAAAAGAAACTGGGGGACTCTAAATAAAACCTGTAGTCAGGTAACACTGACCCAATGTTGATGTCTTAGGCTTGACAAAGACACATTTGGTAAGATATCAGCAATGAGAATAACTCCATAAACTCATATGGGAACCTTCAGTTCTAGTCTTGGATCTCTGCTGGTTACATAGCAACGTCCACTTCTCCTCATCCCCATACCATCTTCTCAGCTAGGTCATACTTTAATACACAGGGCATCGCGCAAGGCATTGTGTGGCGCATGCCCGGATCCCAGAAACTGGGAGGAAGAGGCGAGGGCTACATGGTGAGTTTGAGACCAGTCTGGGCTACCTAAGATACTGCCTTGGGGCTGCAGAGGTGGCTCAGTGACTAAGAGCACTGGCTGCTCTTAGAAGACCAGGCTTCAGTTTCTGACACCCACATGGCAGTTTCCAACTGTCTGCATGTAAGTCCCATTTTAGAAGATCAATGCTCTCTTTGGCCTATATGGGTACTGCATGTATGTGATGATGCATACACATACATGCAGGCAAAACACCCATACACATAAAATAAAAATAAATAGAATATTTTTTAAAAAGATACTGCCTTAAAAAAAGGGCACGCTTCCCCCTCCCCCCTGATCCTTTCTCTAGTATCCGTGGTGAAACAGAGCAGTGAACTCAAAATTCTTCAAGGAAGGGACAGCCTTGGTGGCCATTGGTGAAGTCAGGGTCTTAAGATAGCCCACGCTGGACCCCAACTGCAGAACTGGCTGAGGATGACCTTCACCTTCTGATTTCCTGCTTTCGCCTTCCCAGTGCTGGTATCACAGGCCTATGCCACCAAGCCCAGTTTAGGAAATGCTGGAGCTCAAACTCAGGTTTGCAAGTGTGCTCAACAAACACCCTTCTAACTGATCTACATCCCCAGCGGGCTGGAAATGTGTGCAACTTTTTCTGAGTTGTGAGTTGACTGAGAGATTGCAGGAGGGGGGTTAGAGGTTATCTCCTCGAAATGCTATAAAGAATATTGTATCCAAAATTCTATCTGTGCTCTATGTAGACATATCTAGTCAAATGCTTTCTTTTCTTTTCTTCTTTCTTTTCTTTCTTTCTTTCTTTCTTTCTTTCTTCCTTTCTTCCTTTCTCTCTTTCTCTCTTTCTCTCTTTCTCTCTTTCTCTCTTTCTTTCTTTCTTTCTTTCTTTCTTTCTTTCTTTCTTTCTTTCTTTCTTTCTTTCTTTCTTTCTTTTTCAAGACAGGGTTTCTCTGTGTAGCCCTGGCAGTCCTGGAGCTTACTCTATAGACCAGGCTGGCCTTGAACTCAGAAATCTGCCTGCCTCTGCCTCCGATAAAGGCGCCACCACTGCCCGGTGTCTAATGCTTTCTGTAACCCTCCCCCATCCTAGTGGGGAGTGTTATGCTATTTCATGAAGACAGAGGTCAGAGGATTAACTAGTGGGGGTGGCTCTCTCCTTCCACTCTGTGGGTCCCAGAGACTGAGTTTTTGATAGGAGGTTCTTAGTGAGGAACTAGGGGTCAGAAGATCCCTAACCGGCAGCCATTTAGGGACAGGGCCACAAAATAGGTGATGAAGATGGCAAACGTCCAGCTTGTTCCTCACCCTGCTGACCTGAGACAAAAGCCTGGCCGCTTAAATAGAAAGCCTGGCCCGCTTTTTCTCCCGCCAGTAGGGCCCACCGGCTGGAGGACCGGTCTGACGAGTTCAAGACTGAATCAGGACTGTTTACCCTAACCGTACGGCCTATCGACTGCGCCGTCTTTGTTCAAACTGGCCAACCCAAACTGGGGGCTGAACAGTGTGTCCGCCCCCCCACCGCCACCCTCTCCGACCCAGCTCTGCAAGACTAGCTACACTTTCTGGCTGATTCTGTCTGTGTTGTGTGAGACCTTCCGCTGCTGCCGCTGCCGCTGCTTCATGTTTCACTAGAGGTCTTTCCTTGCTTTTTTTCGGTTGTGTTCCGAGACAAGAGTTTCTCTTGTGCTGGCCTGGATGTACTCGAACTCGCTGCCTCTGCTTCCGTTGTGCTTAATTGAAGGTGCCACCCTCCCGGCTTTTTCCTATCTTTTAAATCTTTGTTTCTCAGGCTTCCCTAAAGTTTCGAAGAAATTGGTTTTATCAACACTATTCTTTAAATGTATGAATCAGGATTCGGTGAATCTGAAAGACAGCAGGGAGTGATATATGGTAGAGTTTGAGGGAGAGAAGTGGGGAATCAATGTGATTCTATCATAATTTCAAAAAATAAAATAATTAAAATGCACAATAATCAAAGCAAGTACCTTAGTTTAAAAAACTAAAGTACTGTCCGGGCTGGAGATAGCTAAGCGGTTAAGAGTACTTTGTTCTCTGGTAGTGTTTCTTAACCTGTGTGAGTCGCCTATGGACCTCGGAAAACTGGCGTTTACCTTACGATTCATAACAGTAGCAAATTACAGTTAGAAGTAGCAATGAAAATAATTGTATGGTGTGTATGTGGAGGTCACCACAACGCAAACTGTATTAAAGGCTCTCAGCGTAAGCAAGGTTGAGAATCACTGCTCTGGCTCCATTTCAAGCACTCCCAAGTTGGCTCTTAGCCATCCATAACTCCTGCTCGAGGGGATCCGAAGCACTCGCCTGACTAATGCGAGGACCAGGCATGCAGGCAAAAATTCGTACACATAAACAATAATTTTAAAAGTCTGAAAAGGTATTGGAAAGTATCGGGAAGGTACTGCCAGGCGCAGCGCAAGACAAGCATTCTCTATTGTGTTTCCTCCAGGAAGTTCTTGGTTTGACTTGGTTTGATCCCTTTCGGCTTTCACGTCCAGGGTCGCCCTGGTGTCCGCGACATCCGGTCCTTCCGGAGTCCTGGAGTCCCCGCCTCTGGTCCGGGCAGCGCACACCTGGAGAGGAGGCGGGGTGGGGTGGGTGATTCACCGCGGGCGGGCGGGCGGAGGCGAGGGCGGGGCGTGGCCGCGGGGCGTGGCCGCGGGGCCGCAGGTCCGCTGGTCCGCTCCCGCCTCGCGGTGCTCACTGCGCTCAGTCCGCCCGCCGCCCGCCGCCGCGCAGTGCAGCGCGACTGCTCCCGGAGCCGTCCCGCGCCGCACGTCCGCGAGTCCCAGCCGCTCCGCCCGCAGCATGGCGCCCCCCCAGGCCCTCGCGTACGGGCTCCTGCTCGCGGTGGTCACGGCGACCCTGGCCGCGGCTCAGAAAGGTGAGGCGTAGACCTGGGGCGGAGGTGTGGGGGCTTGTCGGGCCGGTGATGGGGGGAGCAGACGGCCGGGCTGCACTCTTTGGCCGCGAGACCCCGAGACCCCGAGACCCGACGGTGCGGCGGCGGCGTGCTGAGCCGGGCGGGGGTGTGGGGCCCCGGTGGCTGAGCGGCTCTGCCAGTCAGCCTCCCTCCCTCCCTCCGTACCTGTCCGGGTCCCCGGATGTGGGCTCCGGGAGGGGACAGGTAGCTCCCTCGAGGCCGCTATGCACCTGCGCCTCGGAGGCGGGCCTGCTGGGACCTATGGGCCGGAGGTGTGTTTTCCCTTTTCTAAGAATCATGACTAATGCAGTGCTTATTGTAGGGAGGACAGACACGAAGATAAACGTACGGAGCATTCTAAAAATCGCACAATCTTTCCACTGTAAAAATTCCCTGGTTAAAAATTGTGCATATTTGTGTTTCTGAATACAGGTAGATTTACAGAGCTGTGTTTCCAACATTTCATGAAGGAAGTTTTCTACTCTCTTTAGGCTTTTATTTTTAAAACTGTTTGCATGGCGTAACACAATTTGTGGGAGTCAGTTCTGGGGATCAAACTCATGGGCCTTTATCCCAGAGCCACTGGGCTGCCCTCGTTTCTTAGTCTTTAAGAACTATTTTTTTTTTTTTTTAATTTGGAACGCTTCACGAATTTGCGTGTCATTCTTGCGCAGGGGCCATGCTAATCTTCTCTGTATCGTTCCAATTATAGTATATGTGCTGCCGAAGCGAGCACTTTAAGAACTATTCTTAAACAGTGACTGAACGACCTGAAGTGAGAGAAGGACGTGGAGTTTATATCTTCGTTGTTCTTACTATAGAGTTTGCTCCCACTTTTGATTTATTTCTAAGGTGGTGTCTCGAAGTGGAGAATTGAACAAAGCAGTCTGGAGAGAATTTCTTTTCCTTTTGTTTCTTTCTTAATTTTTAAGTTAAATATATTTAGTTTTGTTTCCTAGGAAGGATTTCATTCTCTTTCAGCAAATCCTACTGGTGTGCGCCACCACAACTGGCAGGATTTCATTCTCTATTAGGAGACATGGCCTGTATTCATTAATATACACTTTAGTACAGTTTAGTCAAGTTACAGTTTTCTGATCTCTTGGGCTAAACTCTAAACCGAGGGCGCTGGGATGTGGAGTACTTGCCTAGCAAACTCTGGGCGTGGTTCCCTAGCACTCCATAAACCAGGTGCCTGTAACCCCAGACCTCAGGAAGTGGAACCTGGAGGATTAGCAATTCAAGGTCAACTTGAATTGGTGTAGCAATGGAGGCCAGCCTGGGCTAAAGGAACTCTGTTTAATGAAGAAAAGCTTGAATAGATACCTACTGGGCCCCAAGTAGGCATTCCTTAGCAAAACTGGGTAAAGAGGGACCGTGACGGGGAGAATCCATAGGTTGAAGAATTGGAGTTGTTGACATTTGGAGGAAAAGATAAAATTACTCATAGACAAGTGTGTAATCATAGGTACAGAGGGAGACACTGGAAAGCGAGGGAAGCAGCCAGGTGTGGGAGCCTCAGTCTGTAAGCCCAGCACCAGCACTTGACAAACTGAGGCAGGAGGACTAGAGTGACTGAGCCCGGGCTGTAAAATCCAGAAACATCCAGAAAGGGAAGGAAGGACAGAGGGACTCAGAGAAGAAGGAAGGGGTAAAGGGTTTTTTTTTTTTTTTTTCCCAGACAGGGTTTCTCTGTGTAGCCCTGGCTGTTCTGGAACTCACTCTGTAGACCAGGCTGGCCTTGAACTCAAAAATCCACCTGCCTCTGCCTCCCAAGTGCTGGGGTTAAAGGTGTACGCCACCACCGCCCAGGATTTTTTTTTTTAAATGACAGGACCATTACTGGCTCAGTGGGTAAGGTTACTCCCATAGGCAGAAGGGGAGAATGGACTCCCACGTTGGCCTCTGGCTTCCACATTTGAACTGTGGCATGCTTGTCTACACAGAATATATAGCTAAATGCACAGAGTGAGCGAATGAAGGTCAGCTTTAGAAAGGAAAGCTTACATACAGTGCAGCAGCAGGCTGAGGAGATCTTTAGAGGGCTGGCATTGTTTATGGCTGGGCTGGTGGTGCAAGCCTTTAGTCCTAGCACTCTGGCTGAAGACCTGGCAGATAGGTCTCTGGTTGAAGAAGGCCTGGTTTACACAGAGCCAGGTCAGCCAGGGCTACATATTATGTACATAGCTGCATGTCTGTGATTCCAGCCCTTAGGATTGTGAGCTTGAGGCTAACTTGGATTATATAGCAAGACCCTGCTTCAAAAAATAATTACAAATTAAAAACAAAGCTGACAACAACAAAACTGTTCATGGGTAGTAATCCACACCTCTAAGACCAGCATAGAGGGGACCAAGAGCAAAGAATCTCTAGTTTGGGGCCAGTGAAATGGCTCAGTGGCTGAAGGTACTTGTGGATCACTAGGCTTAGTGACCTGAGTTTGATTCCAGGACCCAGCATGAGAGAAGGAGCTCTACAGGTTTATCCTCTGATCTCTCTCTCTGCTTACCCCTCAGAGTGCCCTGCTCTAGTTAGTGCATAAATGTAATTAATACATTTAAAAAGAGAGCCTGCCGACAAGGAGAAATACCAAGGGTGTGCTATCCTATGGTGAACTCAGACCAAGGTTCTGTCCTTGCACCGCCAAGAAAACCCCAAAGTCTTCTCCCCTTGGGGCCACGCCCACCCCGCAGAGTTCTTGGCCACATTTCCTTAACAAACTTTGATTCACTCTGCTTAGAACAAAGTTTTGCCCTGAAAAATTAACAACATGCAGGAAAGTGGAAGTGGGGACTCAAAGGTTAGACTGTGATGTCACAAAGATTAGACTGTGATGTCACAAAGTGGCCAGTGTGAGACGACTCACACTTAAATTATAGCTGAAAAATATTCAGGGTTACAATTTTTTGTCTTAATTCTTAAATTATTTACTTTGATTAATTAAGAGACAGGGTCTATCTATATAGTCTTGGCTCTCCTGGAACTTACTGTATAGACCAGGCTGGCTTTGAACTCACAGAGATTCACCAGCCTCTACCTCTGTAGTGCTGGGATTAAAGGCATCCACTCTTATACCCTGGTATATTTATTTATTTTTTTGAGAGATAACACTTGTACGACAAGGCACATGGGTGGAGGATAACATTTATTTGTTTGTTTGTTTTTCAAGATGAGGACCTCTGCCCTGGCCTCTCGAGTGCCAGGACTAAAGGCATGCACCAGCACGTCTGGCTCAGGACCACTTCTTAAAGGCATGATTGACAGAATGAGTTGACAATTGGAGCTACATTTTAAACTAATTTGTTGCAATTTTCTAGAGTGTGTCTGTGACAACTACAAGCTGACATCAAGCTGCTCTCTGAATGAAAATGGGGAATGCCAGTGTACTTCCTATGGTACACAAAATACCGTCACTTGCTCCAAACGTGAGTATAGATTCTTGTGGCCTGGAAGTTTAATCTTGATAATACTTTTTAAATGAGGCTCCTCAAGTTGAGTTTTATTGGCTCTAACCTGTGTTATTTTGTGGAGATTATCTCCAGCAAGTAAAAGTGTGTGGAAATGGAAGGAGCATCAGTAATCTTTGGCCTGGGACAGCAGATTGAAACTTCTGGCCTGTGCACGCGCAGCTGCGGTTGTTCTCCATTTGGCGTTACTGTTGTCTTTTTAGTGGCATCCAAATGTTTGGTGATGAAGGCGGAAATGACTCACAGTAAATCTGGGAGGAGGATAAAGCCCGATGGGGCCATCCAGAACAACGACGGGCTTTACGATCCCGAATGTGATGAGCAAGGGCTCTTCAAAGCCAAGCAGTGCAACGGCACTGCAACGTGCTGGTGTGTGAACACTGCTGGAGTTCGAAGAACCGACAAGGATACGGAGATAACGTGCTCTGAGAGAGTGAGGACCTAGTGAGTGAGCTTTCTCGTGTGTTTGCTTAAGTTTAGCTCTGAGTACCAAATAAGATTTTGTGCTTTGAAATTCAAAAATCAGGAAAAGCTGGGCATGGGAGGGAGTTCAGGGCCAGCCTTGTCTATACAGGGAGTTTGAGACCAGCCTGGGCTACTTGAGATCCCCTTTGGAGTGACAAGTGACCATCCTGTTCTGTGCCTCATAAAAAGGCAGTCGCCAGTCTTGAGTTGGGCTTTACTGACTCTAATCCAGTTATATTTGTTTTCTTGGCTCTAATCCAACTGTGTTGTTTTGTGGAAATTGAAGTGTGGGAAGTGGAAGGAAGCCTGGAAGAGCTTTGGCCTCGGGTTGTGATATTTCCAGAGCTGGTTTATGAATTTCCTGTTTAGACAGGTTGGGTCTTAGGTTTTTTAGAAATGGTAGTGGGTGCAGCATCGTTCCCTTTATTGTCACTGAACCTCTGGTTCCCATTTTGAAGTTGGATTAGTGTAAACTGAGTATGAGTGACTTAAACTGTATGTGCTCATTTATCGGGTTCTAAAGCTGCGTGAGCTATTTGTGCTGAAGACAAATGGTGGAAAAGCTGGAGCTCTACACAAGCACAGCACACAGGGCAAAGAGATTGATAAGAACAGATGCAAGTCCGGTCGAGCAAAGCCACTGTTGGAGAGGAAGAAAGTGGGAGGGAGGCAGGCCAGTCCGCCTCCTGTGCTGTAGCTGTAGCAGCAGTTAGTGTCAGAAAGGGTGTTACCATACACAAAGGGTGGTGGCTCTCTGCGAGATAAAGGGGGGCATGTTTACCACAACACTTACGGGCTCTGTTAGCGCTAAGCCCTCCCTGTTGTTCTTTCTGGAAAAGAGCATGAAAAAGTTGACACAGTGACACTATCTTGTCTTACAGCTGGATCATCATTGAACTAAAACACAAAGAAAGAGAAAGCCCTTATGACCAGCAGGGTTTGCAGACGTAAGTGTGACCACAGCGTATACGACAGTGTATGCTCTGTATTTATGCCCCTTGACAGGAAGGGTACATAAGTGATCATGTGTCTTCCCAGACTCAGATCACATCACGATGGCCTTTGTCCCTTTACAAGCTCTGACTGCCAGGTTTCTCTATTGTGAAGTTATCATTTTCCTTTTGGAATTTATGAATAATCCATTGACAGATACATGGGTACTGTGTAAATGTTCTGCTTCTAATCAGATTGACACTCAATAGGTCTAGGATCAATGGCTGATGCTGGTTTGAACCACTTAACTGTGATTTTAAATTACATTAATTAAATTTATATATGTATACATATACACATATATGTGCATATGTATACATATACACACACATATATATACATATATATACACACATACAATAATTAAAATTATACAGTCTAGCTACCATTGCATACCAATTCCCAAGTCAGTTAGGGCTAGCTACATAGTGAGCCCCTTTCTTTAAAAAAAAAAAAAAAAAATATATATATATATATATATATATATATGTGTGTGTGTGTGTGTGTGTGTGTGTGTGTATACGTATATATACCCATATGTATGTATGCATATATATACATATGTGTATATATGCATACATACACATATGCATATATATACATATACACATACACACAAACACATTTATTTATTTATTTACAACAACTATAACAACTAAGTCCTTGAGCTGTCTGCTTAGAGTAGAGATACTGGGGCTGGTGAGATGGCTCAGCAGGTAAGAGCACTGACTGCTCTTCTGAAGGTCATGAGTTCAAATCCCAGCAACCACATGGTGGCTCACAACCATCCATAATGAGATCTGACACCCTCCTCTGGTGCGTCTGAAGGCAGCTACACTGTACTTATATATAATAATAAATAAATCTTTGGGCCTGAGAGAGCAGGGCTGACTGGAGCGAGCAGAGGTCCTAAATTCAATTCCCAACAACCAGATGAAGGCTCACAACTATCTGTACAGCTACAGTGTGTACTCATATACATAAAATAAATAAACCTTAAAAAAAAAGAGTAGAGATACTATTATGCTACAATTTAAAAAACAAAACTTTGGGGCTGGAGAGATGGCTCAGAGGTTACGAACACTGACTGTTCTTCCAGAGGTCCTGAGTTTAAATCCCAGCAACCACATGGTGGCTCACAACTATCTGTTTCGGGATCTGATGCCCTCTTCTGGTATATCTGAAGACAGCTATAGTGTACTTACATATAATAAATAAATCTTAAAAAAAAAAAACAAATCCAAAACTTGTAAATTATTTGCAGTGCACTTCAGGAGGCGTTCACATCTCGATATAAGCTGAATCGGAAATTTATCAAAAACATTATGGTAAGTTTTTTTGAGTTTCTTTTTTTCTTTTTCTGTAAATGATCTAGTTGTAGCAGCAAGTTGGTAGGGGAGTATGGTTTGAGTATAGATGGCAGCCACTGCTGATCTCTCCCACCCCTAGACAGGGTTTCTCTATGTAGCCCTGGCTGTCCTGGAACTTATTTTGTAGACCAGGCTGGCCTGGAACTCAGAGATCAGCCTGGCTCTGTCTCTCAAGTTCTGGGCTTTAAAGGCATGCTCTAATCACTGTCCAGGCGAGTAACCAGTGATTGTGTTTTTTCAAGACAGGGTGTCTCTGTGTAGCCCTGGCTGTCCTGGAACTCACTCTGTAGACCAGGCTGGCCTCAAACTCAGAAATCCATCTGCCTCTCTGCCTTCCAAGTGCTGGGATTAAAGACGTGCGCTACGACTGCCCGGCCAGCCAGTGATTTTTAATGGTAGCTAAATGAATTTTAGTATCAGTTTAAATCCTGGGCACTAAATATGGAATCCAGGTAGTTTTCCTTCCTTCCATCGACTTTGCAAGCTCCTGTGTACCGTAGAGGGCAGTGGCATCACTTACCATGCTGATGCATGCTGCTCTTCGACCTTGTAGGGCTCCCTGTGATTGCCTCTGCCCGTCCTGCCACAGGCTCTTCTTACCCAGTGTCTTGTTTTCTTTTCCTGTTGCTGTGATAAGATGCCCTGAAGAAAGCAAGTTAGGGGAGAGAGGGCTTATTGATGGTGTTTTTAGGTTCATTTCTTTGGACGAGTGTTTTGCCTGCATGTGTATATGTGTATCACGTTTTTGCCTGGTGCCCCAGGTGTTCAGAAAGGACATTGGATGCCCTAGTGTTGGTGTTCCAGAGGGTCAGCAGCTAGGAATTGAACCCCTGTCCTCAAGAGCAAGAAGTGCTATAAACTACTGAGCTGCGTCTTCAGCCCCACAGGGTTTACAATCTAGCTTAGAGTCTCACCGTGGGGAAATCACTGCAGCAGGAACTTACTGTGTGGCGGCCATTAAGCAGCTGGCAGTGTGTACAGTCTAGAGCAGAGAATGAGTACACGCATTGTCCAGCCTTGTCCAGCTGTCTTTCTCTTTAGCCTAGGTGCCAGCCCAGGAAGTGATACAGGCCATAACCGTCCCACCTCAATTAACATAATATAGACAATCCTCACAGACTTACCATAGCTCAGCCCAATATAGACAGTCCCTCATCAAGACTCAAATGATTGTAGATCTTAGTTGACAATTGAAACTAGCCATCATAGCTAGTTAGCCCTTTCAACTGTTTGCATTGCTAGTTTACTCTTTGAAAAGATAAAGTCCTCTCAAAGATTTTTCAATTACTAGTGATAAATTATTCATTAATGGATACATCCTGGTAGATGTAGATTACAGAAAATAAAATTCTATATTTTGACTATTGAACAAACTTTTCACATATTTTAATTATATTAATTTGTACTTTTACTTTTTCTCCCAGTATGAGAATAATGTTATCACCATTGATCTGATGCAAAACTCTTCTCAGAAAACTCAAGATGATGTGGACATAGCTGATGTGGCTTACTATTTTGAAAAAGATGTAAGTATAAACCGTATACTTTTTTATTGTTTTGTTTTTTCGAGACAGGGTTTCTCTGTATAGCCGTGGCTGTCCTGGAACTCACTCTGTAGACCAGGCTGGCCTCGAACTCAGAAATCCGCCTGCCTCTGCCTCCCAAGTGCTGGGATTAAAGGCGTGCGCCACCACCTCCCCGCTATTGTTTTTTGAGACAGGATCTTAATATATATATATCCCCGGCTGTCCTGGCACTCAAGATTTTATATATATGTGTGTATGTGTGTGTGTGTATATGTATGTATATATATACATATATGTATATGTACACATGCACATACACATATATATACACAATATGTGCTTATATATGTATATATTTCCATATATATACATATGTTTATATATGTATATATCCATATCCCTGGCTGTCCCTGCAGTCACACAGATCTGCCTGCCTCTGCCTCCCGAGTGCTGGGGTCAAAGATATCTGCAACCATGCCCGGGGTTTGTTCCTTTTGAGACAGGTTCTTGTAGGCTGGCCTTGCATTCCTGATCCTCTCCCTCCATCTCCCAAGTGCTGGGCCCTCTCTACAAAGAGAGTAGTAGTTTGGGAAAGGTGATGTTATGAATCCCCCTCCAGAGATGAGCTTTACAAGGAGAGAGGGCCACACAGCCAGCCATAGGGGCTGTCGGCCACTACGTAGGAGAGCTTTATGAGGGATGGTGCATCATTCCCGAGGCCATGGGGGTCAAGGGGAAAACATTACATATACACTTTGGTGTAAAGTGGGTCAGGAAGATGGCTTAGCAGAGGGAAGAGCATGTCCTGTTGTGTCAGAGGACCTGTGTTTAATCCCTAGCAAGCACACCAGGTAGCTGTCAACTGAAGTTAAGAATAATAGATGGGTGGTGGATGGCACTGCCACTTGGGAGGCGGAGGCAGGCAGAATGGGTTTGAGGCCATCCTGTCTACAGAGTGAGTTCCAGGATTCCCAGAGCTGCACAGAAAAACCCCGTCTTGAAAAACAAAAACCAAACAACAATAAGGATAATAAAAATAAATCTAAAGCAGAGAAAAATGTAAAATGAAAGAATAGAGATACCTACCATGGCAGGAGCAGGCTGGTGAGAGATCCAGAGAGAGCCCTTTTTTGTAGCTTTCTCAGAGCCTGGGGCACCTGGCCATCGTCAGCGTTTTTAGGAGGGTGTCCAGGTGTCAGCATTGTTTGTTAGGAGCAGAGAGACGAGGAAGCACAAATCCTGTTAGCAGGCAATATGGAAACCAAGCTGGTAGGAAACGCATGGCCTGCTATCTTAGGGGAAGGAGGGACAGGCCTGTGATGTAACAGTCCCAATGCTAGACTACAAGTGTGTGTCACTATGACTGGTTTATGTCATACTGAAGACTGGACCCTGGACCCTGGACATGCTAGGTCAGCATTCTGCCAGCCTCTAGGCCCTCTGACTCCTGTTTTAATCTTCGCTGTGTTAGCAATTCAACTTGGTATGTATTCAGTTTGCTGGGAACAGTACTACTGACTATGTACACCTAGCTTTCTCTTATACTTCTTATTTTCTCTTCGGTTACTATACTGATATCTGTCTGTCTGTCTGTCTGTCTGTTTCCTTATTCAGTATTCTAATAATTTCTATGACTAGGAATCAGTCTCCATTTTAAAGACTAATTTTTATTTTGTGACTGTGTATATCTATGCATGTTAGTGCAGGTGCCTTGAGACC
Source organism: Mastomys coucha (assembly GCF_008632895.1). NCBI lineage: Eukaryota > Metazoa > Chordata > Mammalia > Rodentia > Muridae > Mastomys > Mastomys coucha. Next base: position 5,550,075 of record NW_022196912.1, on the reverse strand, counting down.
AGAGGCTGAGTGCCTTCCTGGGCCCTGGATTACAGTTTGTTGTGAGCTGCCTGCTGTGGGTTCTGGGAACCAAACTCAAGACCTCTTCATCACTCAGATGTCGAGTCAGTCTCGGTTTCCTCTTTCTTTTTCCTGTGACAGGGTTTCTCTGTGTAGTCCTGGCTGTCCTGGAACTCACTCTGTAGACCAGGCTGGCCTAAAATTTCTAGAGATTTTAAATTTTCATCCACCTCTGCCTCCCGAGTGGTGGGATTAAAGGCATGTGCCACTACGGCCTGGCTTCCATTTTTAAAATGTGAGCACCAGAGGCGATAGAATAATATACTGTGATTCTGACACTGAAGGCTGAGGCAGGGGGACTGAGTGCAAAGATAACTTCGTATATAAGTATATGTTTGTTTATTGTTTGTTCTTTATTTATTATGCCTCTTTGTTTTGAGTCAGTCTTACATTAGTCTAGGTTGACCTAGAATTCATGGTAGAGGGTTGGCTTCTGCCTTCTTAGATGGTAGGGTTACAGATAGAAGATACTGCACCTGGCTAAATGTGTGTTTATTACAATGAGGTGTTCTTCTGAGATTTCCTTCAGAGTACTTTGGGCATGGGAGATGAAGGGATAGAGATAGAATGAGGCGAATTGGCCTTGTGTTGTTATGTCTTAGTCTGGAAAGTAGGTAGGCCCATGGACTTCATTTCTCCTTTGGTGGGTGTCATCTTCCTGTAGTTGTGCCTTAAAGTTTCACTGGATCAGATGTTATCATGGAACCCGTGAAGATTCTTGGCATTTCTCTTCTGGCCTACAGTTAGTATGTAGATTCTGGTGCCTATGCTGGCCGTCTGGAACAGCCTTTACGTTCTTCTCCTCTGTAGGTGAAGGGCGAGTCCTTGTTCCATTCTTCTAAGAACATGGACCTGAGGGTGAATGGAGAGCAGCTTGACCTGGACCCGGGGCAGACCCTGATTTACTACGTTGATGAAAAGGCGCCTGAGTTCTCCATGCAGGGCCTCACTGCTGGGATCATCGCTGTCATTGTGGTGGTGGCATTAGCAATCATTGCGGGCATTGTTGTTCTGGTGAGTACAGGATGAGTCAGGTGTTATTAATTACCCTTAAAAACTACCCATGTTTGGAAACTTTAGCGAAGGACTATATTGTATTTCTGGTTCCTCTTTACAAAATAGTCACTTCATAAAGCTGGAAAAGATTGATCACTCAGGAGAAAACACCTCAGCTGATTAACTCGGCCCTGTTCAGTGCTCCTGCTAGACTCGACCTCCCAGATCGGTCACTGAGGAACAATCAACACTTACTGTTTGGTTTTGGTTCTGGTGGTGCTGCAAATTGAGCTCTGGCCCCAAAACAACACAGAGCTTAAGTTAGCAAGAAAACAGTCAGAAGTATCCATGTAGCAATGATTCTAAGTAAATAACAGACTTGCATTGGGTACAGTACAATAGTACATAGTCTAATCCCAGCACTTGGGAGGTAAAGGTCTTAGAGATTTAAAGAAGTCTGCTTTACCCTAGGACCGAAGGGTGGTCTGTATCAGGTAGTCTCATCAATATGTCAGAATCAGAATACGGCAGTGTCTGATGCCATACTTCTGTATTCCAAGCCTTGTACAGCAAGATCTTATTTCAGAAAGCCCAAATAAAGCTAAATTTGAAGGTGTGTGGTGACTTGGTTTGCAGTCTAGCATTGTTACCACACTTGGTTCCCATCCCATAAAAGCGAGTATCGAGTTTCTAGTTTACACTGTCCATGTCATCCGGATGCTTGGGGTAGGTACGTGAGGGGATGGGAACGAAAGAATTGGGCAGCTCACTTGTGTTCTAACACGAACTCTAGATGAATAAATGCAAGGAATGTAAGAAGGTAATCCCACAAATTTAGCATAAGGAATGCTGATATTCTGCAGTAAAAGAAACCACATGATGCAAGAAACCTAATATATATATATATATATATATATATATATATATATA
>NW_022196912.1:5532415-5548079 GCF_008632895.1 Mastomys coucha | reverse complement strand
TATAAAGGGATATATTAATACATAAATTTAGCTGTGTTTTTGTGGTACTAGGGATTAGATATTAGGGTTCGCACATATGCTAGGCAAGTGCTTTACCACTGAGCTATCCGAGCATCCCCAGTTGTCTTACTTTCCCACTGGTGTGACAAAACAATGTGACCTAGTCAACTTATAGAAAGCAAGCGTTTTTTAGGAGCACTTGCTTATAGTTCCAGAGAGTCAAAGTCAGTGACCACCACCATGGGGAGCATAGGGATAGGGTGGGAGCCAGGGGAGGGGCGGGCAGGCTGGCAGGCTGGGAGGAAGGTGGGAGTGGTAGCTGAAAGCTTACATCTGATCCCTAAGCACCAGGCAGAGAGAACTTGGAATGGCAGGGGCTTCTTGAAACCTCAAGCCTAGTGACACACCCCTCCTATAAAGCCACGCCTCCTGATCCACCAGCTCTGGGCTAGGCAAGCATTCAAATGTTTGAGCCTGTGAGAGCCCTTTTTATTGAACCATCAACAGCACCCTTTTCTTTTTTGAACTCAGTAGTCTGATTAGCTTCAAATTCTACTCTTAAACCTTAACCTCCCAAGAATGGGAGTTACAGATGTAAGCCATAATACCTGGCTTTTTCTTTTTGTCTTTATGTATGTGAATTTTTATTTTGTTTTTGTTTCCTTTTGTTTTTAGTAGTGCAAACATGGACCCCTGCCCCCACAGAGAGGGGAGGGAGGCAGGGAAAGAAGGAAGGGGATTTCTGAGTGTAGGAGGGTAGAAGGGGCTCCAAGGGGAGAAATACCCTTTATTTATTTGCTTGTTTTATTTATTTTCTTACAGTATGTGTGGTATGCTTCAGTATATGTATTCGCATGTGTGGGCATATATTTGTGTCAAGTGCCCAAGAGCAATGCTGGGAATCTTGCTCTATGGCTTTCTATTTTTTTTTTGTTTTTTCAAAACAGGGTTTCTCTGTATAGCCCTGGCTGTCCTGGAACTCACTCTGTAGACCAGGCTGGCGTCAAACTCAGAAATCCACCTGTCTCTGCCTTCCAAGTGCTGGGATTAAAGTTATTTTGTTATTTTTATTTGTTTACTTGGGCTTGTTGAGACAGGGTCTCTCTAGCCTTGGGTATCCTGGGACTCACTGGCCCTGAACCACTTCTTTCTTTTTGAGATAAGGTTTCTCATTGAACTTGGAGCTTTACTATCAGTCAGACTGGCTGGCCAGCCATCGAGCTCTGGAGAATCTGTCACGTCTCTACTTACCAGCACTAGACTTGCACACACACATGGCTACATGTGGCTTTTTTTACAGGGACACGAGATAGAACTCAGGTTCTTGTGTTGTACAACAAGTATTTTATGTACTAAGCCATCTCTTCAACCTTGAGTGAGTGAGTGAGTGTGCCTGCATGCATGCATACACGCGTGCATGTCTTCTACCTATGGAGTCTACCCAGGCTGGTGTTGGGTTCCTGGGTTCAACCGATCATCCCACTTTGCAGGGACACTAGGCATATGCCATTATGTCCAACTAAAAATCAGCATTTTAACATTTGGTGCTGGGCTGAGTGGCTCACACCTGCAGGCCTAACCCTCAGGAGGCTGAGCTCAGCAAGAGGACTGAGAGTTTCAAGTTGCCTTAGGCATCTACCAAAAGAAAATACTATGCTTTCATGACAAATTCAATATAAAGCAAAAAATAGAAATAAGCTAGGGAAATATTTATGATGGGTAAAATAAAGATGGATGTTTTACATAACATACAACACATTCTTACAAGTCGATGAGGAAACCCAGAGAATGACAGTGGCTGGCAGGTAGAGGCCTTGTGCCTGGTTGAGGAGACCCTAGCCAGCTAAGTGTGGTTAGTATGGCCAGGTGAGCATGGCAGGCAAGCTGGCAGGCCTTCCCCTTATCAATTCCCTCTGCCTTGTTAAAAACTGTTAGTTTACATTAGGAAGCTAGCACTCAAGGCCTACTGCCTTATTTAGCCATTTCCTCCTGAGGCTGACTACCAAGGTCCAGCTATCAAAGTATTGAAGTCTAGCAATCAAAATCCCCCTTTGGCTCATTTAATTAATATGCAAAATTCAAATTAAGCACCTATCATAACACAGAGTTTGCCCTTGTACCTTTAGAAACCACCATTTGCTCATGAACCACGTCTGTCTCTTTTCTAACCAGAGGCAGTCCTTTGTCCCTCTGGGCCACATACCCCATTTCCTCTCCCTTCTCCCTTGCCCCCTTCTCCCTCTTCCTCTGTCTCCTGTCTTTGTCCTTTGCCCTGACCTCTGTCCATTCCATTCCATCTCCCTTGTACTAAGAACTTGGTCTTGGGGGCCTGAGCTGATGGTTTCCCTACACTGGTAACAGTTAAATCCTGATCTCACAAGGTGGCAAGTGAGAACTAGTTCCTAAGATTGTTCTACCTCCACACATGTGGGCATGAGCACCCCACTCATACACACAAAATAGAAATAAATGCAACAAAGCTAGACACAATGGCATATACCCAAGATGGCTGAGGCAGGGGGATTGTGACATCAAGGTTCAAGGCTAGCCTAACCTACATAGCAGAGTCCTATTTAAAACAGCAACAAACCCTGGTAGTTGGTAGTAAGTAGGGATAGTTGATTCATAGGAGAGGAAACAAACACAGAATAGAAGAGACAGAAGTCTAATTGTCACATAGAAACCCAAGTAGAAAGAAGCTTGACTGAGAGGAGAGCTTGGGCCAGCCTGGTCTCCATAGTTAGTTCCAGGCCAGCTAGGGCTACGTATGCAATGAGACCCAATCAACCAACCCAAAATCAAGAAGCACAGTCAGGGTCATGTGCTGATGTTGTCTGTGAGGGTAAACTAGAGGACAGTCTGAGTATTTATTATCTGAGGATGGGTGGATGAATGTGTGGGCTATTTTGCCTACATTCAGTTAACAACTTTTGCTTCAGCAAGGTTTTTAGACCCCCAGACTTGTACACTTGTGCTTAGGTGTGTTCAAAGCACATATGGTAATGTTGTCACTTTTGAATAGTAACAGTAGTGTTTTTTCTTTCAGGTTATATCTACAAGGAAGAAATCAGCAAAATATGAGAAGGCTGAGGTAAGTGGATAAAGGGTATGCTGAGTGTCTTATTTCGAGGAATCAATGTCCTTTTCAAGACATTGGCAGACAGTTATACCAAAGTCCTTCACACTGTAGACTCTACAGTCTTAGGGACAATCTTGGAATGAGCTCTTACCTAACTCTTGAGTTCTGTGACAGGTCACTTCATACTGCTATTTCCTTGACAAGTAGTGTAGAAGCCTCTGGCTTTAGATTTTGGAGTCTTGTGGAGGCATATTCCAGTGAAGCTGTGTTAGAGAAAGCCAGTATGACTGCTGACCTGATTTCCTATGTCATAAGAATCATTTCCTGTTTATAAGAATCATTTGAGTTGGGCATAGGATGCACACCTTTAATCCCAGTACTAGGGAGGCAAAGCCAGCCAGGGCTACACAGAGAAATGAGAAATTCTGTTTTGAAAAATCTTTAAAAATTTTTTTTTCTTTTTATATATTTATTTATTTAGAGCCAGGGTCCCTTTACATAGTCCTGCCTGTCCTGGAACTCACTCTGTAGATTAGGCTGGCCTTCAACTTAGAGACCCATCTGCCTCTGTCTCCTGAATGCTGAGATTTCAGATGTTAGCTACCACATCCACCTGAAAAAGTAACTTTAAGACCCCAAAATATTGTGTGATGGTGTTGCTCACCTTTAATCCCAGCACTCAGGAGGCAGAAGAGGGGGTCACTGAGTTTGAGGCCAACCTGGTCTACTGAGTGAGTTCTAGGACAGCCAGGGCTACATAGAGAAACCCTGTTTCCTTGCATGCTTCTCTGTTGCAGATAAAGGAGATGGGTGAGATACACAGAGAGCTCAATGCCTAACCGTGCTGAATGCTGAACTGAGGAGAGAGCCACCTGACGGGAAGTGGCAGAAGAACTTGGATTGCAGATGTCTAAATGCAGGAAGATGAAGACCTTTCAAGGGTCACTGCTTTGTTAGTTATCGCCACACATTTGTAATAGTGAAGTTTGTACTCATAAATATAAGCAGCTTGACATTAGCATTACCAATCTTAAAATTAGACAAATGTCTTATATGTGCAGGTCCAGTGTAGAACTCAGAACTTAGCCTGCAAAGTTAAGATAGTTTATGTTTATTATTGAAGAATGTGCATCACAAACATTCCATAGTAGAATACGATGACTTGTCTCATTTTTTTGTGATTAAGGCTGCCCTTCTATATACCTGAGTCTTGTACATAATAAACTTTTTTTTAATGAAATAAAACATTTTTAAACTGAGTTTCTAAGTTTGTTTGAATCAAGTTTCCTAGCATATGCATATATAAGAGAATAGATCTTTAAGTGCTCTGGCATTGCTAAGTGGTACAGACCTGTAATTCTGTACTTGGGAGGTAGATGTAGGAGGACTAGGGTTTGTAAGGTGTCTGCTATGCATGGAGTTAGGCACTCACTGACCTTGGCTATCCAATATCCTATCTGAAAGAAATAAGAAACAAACTTAAAAAACTTGGATAAGTCTTGTGTTGACGGCTAAGGCATAATTGTAGTTTTGAAGCCAGCCCAGGCTATGTAGACACAGAGTTCCAGGCGACCCTGACCATGAGCAACATATTCTGAGAGTTGGGGTAGTGTGGGGTGGCTGGGGAGGGTTGTTCAGTGGTAGTCTATGCTTTGCCTGTGAGAGGCCCTGGGTTCAATTTGCACTACTAGGAAACACTCTTTGTACTACACTCTTAGTACAAACTGGAGCTTTTTGAGAGTATACACACAGGATGTGAAACAGCCCTTAATGTAGAACTACATAGAGAATTATTATTATTTTTTTTTTTGGTTTTTCAAGACAGGGTTTCTCTGAGTAGCCCTGGCTGTCCTGGTACTCACTCTGTAGACCAGGCTGGCCTCGATCTCAGAAATCCGCTTGCCTCTGCCTCTCAAGTGCTGGAATTAAAGGCATGCGCCACCACCGTCTGGCCTACATAGAGAATTTTGTGTGATATGCACACAGAAAGTGGCCGGGCAGCAGCATCCTCACCGTGGACTACTGATGTGAGCAGCTGCCTCCTTGCCACCCTCATGCACTTTTAACCCTTCCCTCTGTAAGTTGCTTTTCTCAGGTAGTTTCGTTGCAATGAGGAAAGTGGCTACCACTTGTGTTTTTAAACTCAGGAGGACACCCAGGCTACTGGGCATGTGAGGACTATATGAAGAACTGGGAGACAGTACTTTAGGGAGTACATCCTCTCCAAAGCCTGTCATGGTGACACTGCTTCAGTCCCCAGGACTTTATCCACAGGAAGTGTCTCACCTTGAAGAGTACTGTCTTAGGGCTTCTGTTGCTGTGAAGAGACACCATGACCAAGGCAATTCTTACAAAGGACAACATTTAATTGGGATGGCTTACAAGTTCAGAGGTTCAATCCATTATCAAGGTGGGAGCATGGCAGCCATGTTCATACCACATGTACCAACAACAGCTTTCTTCAGACTTGGTCTTATTTTGATCCCAGTATTTGGGAAACAGGCAGGTGGATCTTACAGAGTTTGAGGCCAGCTTCATCTACATACTGAGTTCCATGCCAGCCAGAGAGCTACTTTTCCCCCCAAAGATCCTTTCTCCAAAAAAAAAAAAAAAAAGAAAGAAAAAAAAGGAAAAAGCATTCTATAGGATTGCCACCGCAGGTATGTTGGTGGCCCTTTTAGAAGCTGGAGGCTGTGAGTGCTAGAGAAGCCACCCATGTTGCTTGCTGCAGCTGGATGGTGCAGGATCCCCAAGCATCTATCAGAACTAGGGAACAACTTCCTCTTGCTCTCTAGAGCCCTCTGCTGATATCTGCTGATATCTACATGCAAATTTGGAATTGGTACATTTAACACATTGAGTTCTATTCTCAAGCTACCTCTGCTAAGGAGTGTGCCCATGCATGGCCAGTACATCCTCTCCAAAGCCTGTCATGGTACTATTGCTTCAGTCCCCACCTAGTATGCTCTCTGTACATTGTCTTTGGTGTCTCCTGATCATTTGTCACTTGTACCAATGCTGAAATGCTAACGTTTCCAGTGTGTGTTCTTTGTTTTGTTTCTCCTGCAGGAGGGTTCTGTCCATCTTGCCCTAGTTACCTGACATTTAACCCTAGACATTGGATGAACAATCTCCACTTCTCCTCTTCATACTGAGTTCCAAATTATTTCACATAACTAGCCTTTAGTGATCTCATGCCTTCCTCTACAAACCCATTTCCTGTCTTCAGTTTTGGGATTGGACTCAGGCTGTGTGTGTGTGTGTGTGTGTGTGTGTGTGTGTGTGTGTGTGTGTGTTGGGCAGGTGCTCTACCACTGAGCTATGACTCTAGCCACATTTCACTTCAACCATTTGATGGCAAAATGGGACTTGGTGACAAAGACCTTTAGCATTTAGGATATAGACACACACAAGAAGGTCCCCATGAAGTTACAGCCCCTTTGATACACATTGTGAACTCTAGGGTTACCCAGTGAGACCTTACTTCAACATAAAACCCAGCAAAACAATCAAAGATGTATTGACTGCCTCACCAAGAATCAAGCCCCCAATAGTCTATGACCTACATTATTTTCAGTTACTAGATCCATTCTTCTCAGGAGTACATGCTCCTTTAATCTGTCTTCATTCGTCATTTTGCAACCAATGTATTATTCTCCCTTCTGCCCAAATTCCACACTGACACAAAACCATTTGCCTAAAGCTTAGCATCCTGCCTATTGGGAGTGCTGGGTATTGAAACCAGAGTTTCACGAATTATTCACTATTTAGGTGAATAGTCTAACACTGGACAACATCCCTACCCCTTGTCAATTATTTTTTGTTGTGTGTTTTTGAGATGGTCTGACTATGTAGCCCTGGCTGTCCTGGAACTCCCTCTGTGGCTCAGGCTGGCCCCTTCCTCAGATCTGCCTGCCTGAGCCTCCTGAGTGCTGCTCTCTTTAGAGATTTATATCCTTGGCTCTTTTCCTTCTATTTTTGAGACAGGATTGCTTTAAGTTGCACAGGCAAACTGCAATCCTCTAGCTTCAGCTTTTAGGTGTTTGCCACCAGACCTGATTTGCTTATCCTATCTCAAGCTGTGTACATGACCTAGTTGAATGACTAGTCCATATCTCTTCTTGTCTGTTTGTATTGAGATTAGGACAGAATGTCTGCAGGCAGGAAATGGTTGAATCTAACTAAGGCGGCTGCCAAAGTGACTGCCACAGACAACTTTCTATTCATTATCATCCTACTTGCAAGTGACATGTTCCCAAGAGTACCAGGACATTCCCAGAAAATACAGGAATAGTCTGTATTTTCATTATATTCATTAGCCTACCCTTCGCCTGTAGTTTTTTTAACCCCATATTTTACCTTAGTTTTTAGATAAGTTTTCCCTGTGTAGCTCTGCATGGACTTCAACTTGCAACAATTCATCTGTCTTTGCTTCCAGAGCAATAAGATCACAGGTGTGGGCCACTTGCTATTTGTAAGTTTTAATTTTTTCTTTTGAGATAGGGTCTCATGTATAGCCCAGACTTTCCTCAAACTAACACCCCTGGCTCAGCCTGGGTGGAGCTGACAGCTCAGCTTTCTCTTCTCCTGCATCTTAAGCTCCCACCCCCAGCTGATTTCGAATCTGGTTTGAGAGGTTTTCCCTGCTCTATTCTTGGGTTTCTGTTTTGTTTGTTTTGAGATAGGGTCTCTTGTTGTCCAGGCTGGGCAGAGATTTGATATGTGGCTGAGGTTAGTCTTGAACTCCTGCTCCACCTGCCCTTACCTCCCAAGTGCTGGGATTACTTCCTACGTCACCATACCCACCTGCCTTGGTGTGAATAAGGATAGACTATTTCTGTTCAAGAATAAAAGGTGTAGGCCAGGTGGTGGTGGTGCCCACTTTTAATCCCAGCACTTGGGAGGCAGAGGCAGGCGGATTTCTGAGATCGAGGCCAGCCTGGTCTACAGAGTGAGTTCTAGGACAGCCAGGGCTACACAGAGAAACCCTGTCTTGGAAAAAAACAAAAAACCAAACCAAACCAAAAGCCTGTCAGACAAACTAGTAAATGATTGTTAGTCAACATTATTATAAATAAATGCATGAGTATTTACCCCAGTCCTTTTCAAGTGCATGGTAAAAAAAGAGACAAGTACGCAGACTCCTGAAACCACAGTTGCAAAAGAGGTGAGATGGGACCTCAGAAGAAATACAGCTAGTTACTCCCGGGGAACTGAGCAGGCTTTCTTGTGAAGGGATTTGGACAGAGGATTGAAAGATGATCAGACAAGGGTTGAAAGATGACCAGACAAGGATTGAAAGATGGCCAGACAAGGGTTGAAAGATGGCCAGACATTTCCAACAGAAAGATCAAAAGAGGGTCATTCCAGAGCAGAAGGTCAAGTTGTACAGAAGCCTCTGGTTGAAGACAAACTAAGTTCATGGTTCCAGATAGGTGTCAGGGAAATAGGCAGGCATGTCCAAGCTTCAGGAAACGTGGCTGGGGAGGGTTGTCTGTAGTTAGATTGTCTACATTTCTTTGTTTTCCAAGTATGTGGATATTAGCCTGTGGGCTAGTGGTGTCTAAATTTGGCTCTCAGAAATACCCTGGAAACTCCTTAAAGACACTGGGAAAGGCCAGGTATGGTGGGTGGTTCATGCCTGCAATCCCAGTTTATGATCATTCTCAGCTACGTACTGAATTTGAAGTCATCCAGAGCTACACATAGTCTTGTCCAAATAAAACAAAGCAAAATAACAACAACAACAAAACCCCAAAACCTACAGAGTAATTTTCTACAGAATGGGGTGGGGAGTAACAGTAGACGCTGACCTCCTTCAGGTCTTTATCCTATAGAATTTAAACCACATATCAATACAAAACACAGCTCTCACTTTAAAGGGACTAAGAGATAGTTTATTTTGTTGTCAAATATAGGTAACCATGGCCTAGAAACTCTGTTGGCATTTAGGCCTCTACTCCTCTACACTTTCTCTCCATCTCTGTTTCTATTCCCTCAACTCCTCTTCCCAGGTCCTGAATAAACTCTATTCTATACTCTACCATTATGTGGCTGGTCCCTCAGGGGGAAGGGATGCCTCAGCATGGGCCTGCAGTGGCATCCCCAAATTTACACCAAACATATTCCTTCTCTTTTTATCTTTTTATAAAACAACAAACAGTCTAGGTTATTCTAAATACCATGTTCCAACATGATACCAGTTTCATGAAGTTGGTTTATTAATTAAGTTAATAATTTGTGTTTTGTGTGTATTTGTGCTCACATCCGTAAGTACACCAGTCCCATAGCATGGGGTATGAAAGTCTGAGGTTGACCTGTGGGAGTTAGTTCTCTTTACTTTTGAGCCTGTAACAGGCCCCCGACCTTAGCACAACTCACTCCATGATGGAAGTACCATTCAGACTGTAAAACTCTGCATACAGACAGCACCACCTGCCAAAACTAAAATAAAGGCCCAATTCATCAGAGTCCATAGTTCTGGGAAATTATCTAAATGTACTAACGTTGCTTTTTGGCTTAGGTAGTTCCACTTCTGGCTAACTGTTCTTGTTAACTGAAGTATGACAACCCAGAATATATCTTTTGTGCTTAAAAGCTCACCCCATGAAAAGTTCAGGGCTATGCTGGGATCCTGAACACCCAGCATAGTTACTGGTCAACTAATAAAGCTGTCCTATTGGCTTAAACCTGTGTACAAGTTGTTTTCTCTGGAGGCTATCACACTATAGGTCCAGGCATGGAATTCAGGGCATCAGGCTTGGTACACATGCCTTTACTCAGAGCCATCTCAATGGCCCTCAAGAAATTTTATAGTAACAGAACAAAGAAAGTTTTAAATCAAGGTTGTAGAAACTAAGAGGTCTGTACAAAGACTTTATTTGATAATCACAGACTGTTAAGGTAAACACAGAGGTGACAAAAAGCAGCCCTTTAGAGGACTAAAATTAGCTCAAGATAATTTGGCTCAGGGCTTGCGATATTTCAGCTCTCTCCAATCACATCTTAATCACCTAATTAGCCCTAAAGAATATTTATAACCCTGCAGTTTTCCCTGTCAGTTTATACCTCTTCCTCTCTCTCTATGTGTATACCTACTTCTAAAACAGTGCGCTGTCTGCACCCATTCACTAGCACATAAGAAAAACAACATGTAACCTCTCTGTCTTTCCTTCCTTTTCTTTATTGAGACAGGGTCTTGCTACACAGAAGTCTAAAGCAGGATATTCATTTATTTTGGATGCAGTCTCTTGTAGCCCAAACTGACTTTCAACTGCGTAGCCAAGGATAATACTGTACTGAGTTTCTCGACAGCCCCACTTTTAACTTTAGATCCTTCTGACCCTACCTCCCGAGAGCTGAGATTTCAAGTGTGTGCCACCATACTCGTTTCCAAATTATATTTTTTTCTTTAAATTAAGAAGTGTCTGTATGTGACTTCCTCCAGTCACACCGAGAATCTGGAGTTACTAGTTATGATGAGCTGTACCCGTGTTGGGGACTGAACTCAAGGTAGGCAGCAACTGAAAACATTAGGAAGTTAGGAAACTGCTGAGCCATTTCTTCAGCCTCCCGAGTGCTGGGATTAAGGGCATGCGCCACCGCACTTGTTAAGTGTCTTTTGGATGAATTAGTCAACCGATGGGCGAAACAGGAGGATGTGAAGAATAAACCTAATTTTTTTTTTTTTTTTTTTTTTTTTGAGACAGGGCTTCTCTGTATAGCCCTGGCTGTCCTGTAACTCACTCTAAAGACCAGGCTGGCCTCGAACTCAGAAATCCGCCTGCCTCTGCCTCCCAAAGGCTAGGATTAAAGGCGTGTGCCACCACCGCTCGGCTAAACTTGAAACCTTACTTTAGGCAGTTTGCCCTGTAAATGTAAGTCACTCGCTCAAGGCTGGGTGGAGATAAAAGGATTGTTTTTAGTTTACAAGTTCTTTGTGATTTCGCTCTTACCTTTCCGGTCATTTGACACACAAATTCCTAGTTGACCCTGCCTACCGTAGCTACCCACCCACCTAGCCGCAGGCAGTGAGGACTCGAAAGTGCAGCCCCTAAAGGGGTTGCACGGCTGCAGGTCGGCGTGCCCGTAAATCGGACGCATGCGCAGTAGCTACAGTCCTAGAGTTCGCGGGAAGTTGGGGCCTTTCTCGCTTATGATTGGCTGTTGCGGTAGGCTCCCACCCACCGAGGCACAGCGCTGCATGGTGATTGGGCGAGCTCACAGAGGCCGGACGCGGTTTAGGGGCGAGGTTGGGGAGGCGGGAAAGGACCCGGCTAGCGCGGGGTCGCGCTGTACTCTGTGTTGTTACGTGGAGCGGTTCGGAAATGGCGGTGCAGCCTAAGGAGACGCTGCAGTTGGAAGGCGCGGCCGAGGTGGGCTTCGTGCGCTTCTTTGAGGGCATGCCGGAGAAGCCGAGCACCACCGTGCGCCTCTTCGACCGCGGCGACTTTTACACCACGCACGGCGAGGACGCGCTGCTGGCCGCTCGCGAGGTGTTCAAGACTCAGGGCGTGATCAAGTACATGGGGCCGGCAGGTGAGGGCAGCCGCGGCGGTGGGAGCGGCTCGGGGCCGGAGCGCGGCGGGCAGCCTGGCAGCGCCGGGGCGGGAAACCGGACGTATCCAGCGGTGGGGCAGCCCGGTTCCCCTGGGGCCATGCGGTTAGCGTTTTGTTTTGGTTCGCTTCCGCGCAGTGGGCTGGGCTTGTCTAGGCACCGGGCAGCTCACGACCATACCCCGCTTAGTCCAGGCAGTCCTCGAACGCCTCGAGTTTCAGCCTCCCAAGTTGCTAGGATTAAAGTCTTGTGTCACCTCGTGTAGCTCTAAATCAGTAAGAGCCCGCAGCCTAGGAGTGAGGAGTGGACGGCGTTTTGGGAGATTCCTTTAAGACACCCTCATTTGCCTATATACCGTGTTTTGCTTTGTTTTGAAACCGTCCCGCTTGGGAACCTGTGATGGACCATTGCTGAAGGGCAGTATCGCCAAGTGGTCAGGACCTACGATCTATCATGGAGCTGAACTGCCCGGATTTCAGTTGCAGCTCCCCTACTATTTGCTGTGTGCGGTTGAGCTAGTTGGAAAGCTGTGCTCAGCATTCATCCCCCCCCCCCCCCCCCCAAGCCACCTGGCTCTCACCGTTCAGCATCATCTCTCCCTAAAAGGCTTCAGAACTCATTTGGCCTTGGTGGATGAATTTGATCTCCATAATAACTCACAATCTTCCCAGCCCTTGCCACTAGTTTATGTTCCTTCTCTAGATATTTTGGGATGTAATATGTAAATGAAGTCATATTTGTTCTTTGTTTCAAGGCTTATTTATCTGTGTTATCAGTATTTCATTCCTTTTGGATGCTAGATAATTGTATGGATTCCAGAATTTAATTTAGCACTTTGTTGGTGGAGTTTGTTTTGGCTTGGTTTTTGGAGACCAGGTCTCCCTGTTTAGTCTTGACTGACCGGGAATTCAGTAGGTTTGCTGACCAGGTTGTCTTAGAGCCTTACCCCACTGCCACTGCCTCCTAGGACTACAGGCTTTCACACCACACCCAGCTGAGCTTGTTACTTGAACCCTAAGCTTTCATTTGCATTTGTACCCATTCTTTCCAGCAGTACAGTGAACAGTAAGCTTTTGCAGCTTTCTGGATCTCATCCCACGGACTCGGGGAAGATTCTGTTGATTTTTTTCATAATTCTCTGGAGCTCCCATCTGGTATCCCTTTACTGACATTTTACCTGCTTTATTGTGATCTTGTAAAGATTTGTTATTCTAAAGCCCTGTGATTAGGAAGAGCCTCCTGCCTCAGCCTCCAAGGTTCAAATGCTAGGATTCCGTAATTGAATAGAAATTGGGGCTATACATCCTTCTCAGAGATTCTTGTATGACCGTCTGACCGTCAGTCTAGTCCCTCTGTGGAGCACGGGTAGGTTTCAGTTCTGATTGTTTGTTTCACGGCAGAAAAATCCTGTTCTCTTTATAGGTTGGTTCTTCAGGAACTTAGAGTATACACAGACAAGGCCTTCAGATGCTTCTCATTAAGGGTACACTGCTTCCCAGTGTGTCACACATATTCTGCCTTCTACAGAAATGGCTTCTTCAGAGAACAACCAGCAAACTTTCTTTGAGATGGGTCTACATGGTGAAGCACAGGGTAGCTTCTGGCTTCAGACCTGTGGCTTTAGCCTCCCTGGTGGGCACCACCTTGCCTGGGGAGTCTGTGGTGTTAGGATTCGAAGAGGAGACTCTTTTCATTTACCTCTTCACTCCTGGGTCTTAGACAACAACACATTTAATAATGAGTTCTGGTTAGTAAAAAGACCAAGAAACATTTCTCTGGGTTCTAGCTAGTGCCAGGTAGATACCACTGCTGTGTACTGTAGTTAGGCATAAGAACAGAGAAGCCAGACATGATGGCAAATACTTTTAATCCCAGCACAAGGGCAGGTGCATCTCTGAGATCAAGGCCAGCCTGGTCCACATAGAATTTAGGACACCCAAGGCTATATAGAGAAACCCTGTCTCAACACTGTCTCCTTCCACCCATACCACCCCTCCAAACTGAAAAACACTAACTACAAAAAAGAACAAAGGGGCTTGCACATCTGAGAGGGCATCTGAAGTGATGAACCTTTAATGCAGTGCTTCAGCATTGCACTGACTGGTCTGTCCTGACCAGATGGTTCTGGCACATGCTGTGGGTTGGTTCAGCCACTGTCCCAGAATTAATACAGACCATCTTCCCTCACCATAATATTTTTGCCAAATAAGACATTGCATGTTAGTTTCTAAATTGAGAGCTGGTATATTTTTATTTTATTTTATTTTTAGCTTTTCACACAGTGTCTTAGTGTGTAGCCTTGGCTGGCTTGGAACTTACCATGACTCACAGAGATCCACCTGCTTCTCTGTTGTCCCAGTATTAGGGCATTCTCCTTCAGACTAGCCTCTTAGACATTTATGTACTGGATTTTGTATGTATGTGTTTTGTCTGTGTGCCTGTCTGTGCATTGTATGTGTGCCTGGTGCCGGGGGAGGCCAGAAGAGAGCCTTAGATTTCTTGGTATTACAGTTAAAAATATATGTAAGCAGCCATGTCAATGCTGGGAAAATTGAGTTTTTATTCCAGTGGATGGTGTAATGATTTTATTTGTGTGCCTGTGTGTGGAAAAGTTTACTTTATGTGTATGGAGGTCTTGTGTGCATGCTTGTGTGTACACCGTGTGCATGAATCTAGAAGAGGGCATTGGATTCCTTGGGACTGGCATACTTTGCGCTAAAACAGGGTCTCATGCTTGGTATTATTTGCATTTTGAAGAATAAATAATTCATTTCTCACGAGACACTATTCTGTTCTGATCATGTTAATAGCTTCCTGTTCCTGTCCACTAGATTCCAAAGTGTTGTTGTTCCCTTGTGACAGCTTACGTTTCTCCCAAAATTATTATATGTCCCCCCCAGAGGAGCAGAATCACACCCAGTTGAGATACAGATGAGAAAGTTTGAAAATTTAAAAAAAAAAAAAAATATATATATATATACATATATATGTGTATATATATGTATATGTGTGTGTGTGTGTGTGTGTGTGTGTGTGTGTGTATGTATGTGTATTGTGTGTGTCTGGTCCCACAAAGGCCAGAAGAGGGCATCTGATTTTCTAAGACTGACCAGATGGTTGTGAGCCACCATGTGGGTGCTGGGAATTGAGCTTAGGACCTCTGCAAGAGCAGCCAGTGTTCTTAGCCACTTGGCTATCTCTCCAGCCCCTGAAAACTCTTGCTTTATTGTGTGTTTTTATTTTTTTATTTTTTTATTTTTTTATTTCATTTGGTTTTTCGAGACAGAGTTTTTCAGTATAGCCCTGGCTGTCCTGGAATTCACTCTGTAGTCCAGGCTGGCCTCCGCATGCCTCTGCCTCCCAAGTGGTGGGATTAAAGGTGTGCACCGCCCGTCTTTTTTTTTTTTTTTTAACAGAGTCTCCCTGTGTACTGCCTGGCCTGGACCTGGATCTGGCTTAAACCAGCTTGGCCTTTCAGTCACAGAGGTCTTGCCTGTCTAGACTTTGTCTGAAAAGACATCCAGCTTCCTGGGAATTCTGTTGACTGTAGGAAAGTGGATTACACATAAGCAAAGAGGGAGGCAGTCTGAAATCACACATGTGATAGAATTTGGGTTTAGAATCTTTTCAACACACTGGGAACCTGGAACGTTTACAGGTGTCTTTGTGAAGCATGACGTTGCTGAGATTGACTAGATCACTAGACATATCTCCCAGTACACAGAAGCCAGTTCTGTGTGGTTGGAGCATGCTCCACAGTGTTAGGGAACAGTATGAGTATATAAAAGTGAAACGTAGTGATTTACATATGCTAGCGAATATAGAGGGAACTCTCAGCCTGTAACTGTTAAGCAGCCAGGTAGGGACAGTGCTAAATGGGAGACTACTTGCTTGAGTCTAGAGTTCTGTGAATGGAGTGTGGCTAGGTGTCGTTTGAGTCTAGAGTTCTGTGAGTGGAGTGTGACTAGGTGTTGTTTGAGTCTAGAGTTCTGTGAATGGAGCGTGACTAGGTGTCGTTTGAGTCTAGA
>NW_022196912.1:5481217-5531923 GCF_008632895.1 Mastomys coucha | reverse complement strand
TTGAGTCTAGAGTTCTGTGAATGGAGCGTGGTTAGGTGTTGTTTGAGTCTAGAGTTCTGTGAGTGGAGTGTGACAAGGTGTTGTTTGAGTCTAGAGTTCTGAGTGGAGCGTGTCGAGGTGTTGTTTGTGTTGAATTGCTGACAAGACAACCAGGATGTCAAACATGAGCACAACCCCAGCCCTGAGCAGTTTCATTTTCAGATCTCCAGAGTACTTTGTAAATGTACTTATTTTGTTTTTGTTTTTTTTGAGACAGGGTTTCTCTGTGTAGCGTTGGCCATCCTGGAACTCATTCGGTACACCAGGCTGGCCTTTGCTTCCCGGGTGCTGGGATTAAAGTAGTGCACCACCACTGCCCGGCAAAGGAATTTGCTTTCTGTTTTTGTTTTTGTTTTTATTTATTTATTTATTTTTTCTGAGACAGGGTTTCTCTTGGTAACATCCCTGGCTGTTCTGGAAGTCATAGAGAGTCTCCTGCCTCTTCATCCAAAGGGCCACCACACCCATCTCATAAATTATTTTTATTCATCTCTTTGTTTGTTATGTGTATGGGCGAACACCGCGCAATAGATATGCAGGGATTAGGTCTTTCCTTCCACCTGGAAGGTCCAGGTGCTTGACCCCAGAGTACCAAGCTTTAGCTCACAGGTACCTTGATGACCCCATGCATACTTGTTTTGAGACAGTATCTTGCTATTTGGTCTGGGCTGCCCTCAAACTCCTGATCTGAAGTTATCCCCCTGCCTCAGACTTCCAAGTGGCTAGACTGCTGGTGTGCTCCATTGTGCATATGTAGTGTTTGTTCATTCAGCAGTTGGTTGAAAGGTTGGCTTGCTGAGGGAATACAAGTTTGGGCTAATTTGTGATGTTCTCAAACATGCATTACCTCAAATCCTCATCTTTAACATTTAATTTTGTGTATTTGTTGATTGCCTTAGGGACAAAGACACTGCCGAGTGTTGTGCTTAGCAAGATGAATTTTGAGTCTTTTGTGAAAGATCTTCTTCTGGTTCGTCAGTATCGAGTTGAAGTTTATAAGAATAAAGCTGGAAATAAGGCGTCTAAGGAGAACGATTGGTATTTAGCATTTAAGGTAATTTTTTTTTTTTTGGTTTTTCGAGACAGGGTTTCTCTGTGTAGCCCTGGGTGTCCTGGAACTCACTCTGTAGATGAGGCTGGCCTCGAACTCAGAAATCCTCCTGCCTCTGCCTCCCAAGTGCTGGGATTAAAGGCATACACCACCACTGCCCAGCAACATTTAAGGTAATTATCTTCCTTTTGAATGTTTTAGAAAATTAAATCCAGTGCATGTTTTACTATATTAACTAGGTTGTGATAGCAAAATGCTTTGAGAAACTTTGATAACAGTGCTGGGTTTCTAAAAGTAACAGTTTAATCACAATTTAGAAATTCAGTAGTCTTTATAAAATGTTTCTAACACGCTGAACCTTGTTTCACTGTTCCTAAAATACAACAGAAGATGATAACCTGGACATAAATATTATAGTTTTAAAAAGATTGGTTTTATTTATTTATTTGTTTATTTTTAAAGATTTATTTATCTATTTCATGTATGTGAGTCACCATTGCCTTCTTCAGACACTCCAGAAGAGGGCATCAGATCTCATTACAGATGGTTGTGAGCCACCATGTGGTTTCTGGGATTTGAACTCAGGACCTCTGGAAGAACAGTCAGTGCTTTTAACCTCTGAGTCATCTCTCTAGCCTGGTTTTATTTATTTTTTAATTAGAAAATTACTTCTTTTTATGTGTATTAGGTCTGCATGTCTGTCTGTGTACCACTTTCGTGCCTGTTGCTGGAGGAAGGAGTCCAGAGGAGAGGGCCTTGGATCCCTTAGGATTGGAGTTACTTAGACTTGTGAACTTTCTGTGAGCTAGATTCTAGAAGAGCACCCAGTGTTCTTAATCTCTGCGCTGTCTTTCTCCTCTAGTTTTTTGTTTTTAGTTTTTTTTTTTTTGTTGTTGTTTTTTGTTTTTTTTGGAGGCAAGGTCTCACTGTGTCCTCAGTGCAGGATGGCCTAGGATTCTTGGCAGTCCTTGGAGAATGGCTGTCACTTGGGAGGCATAGGCAGGTTGATCTGGACTAGCCTGGTCTATAGATGGAGGGCTACACAGAGAAACCCTGTTTTGAAAGCCAAAGACAAACAACAAAAAACAAAGAAAAATGCCTAACTCAGCTTTCCAAGTTGAGGGATTAAAGGAAGCTATTTTTTCTTTTTTAATTTTCTTAGAACAAGTTCAGTGTGGTGTCACCCGTCATCCTGCCTCCGTTCTCCAGGGCTGAGTGATTACAGAAATGCTCTGCCACACCTGCCTTTGCCTTCTCTATAGCTGAAGTATGTCAGGAACATTTGTGACTGTGCACATTTCTCAGTCCATACCTTTAATGAGCTGTGTAGAGTCACATAAGCCTGAGGGATGCTTTGGTTTTTAAGGTAGCATCTTCCAGCGGCCCAGGCTGGCCTTGATGGGACTCTGTCATTTTACCTCAGTCTCTCCTTGCTGGGAGCCTTGAAAATCAGCTTGGCAGAATAGTTTCTCTGTATGGTCCTGGCTGTCCTGGAACTCATTCTGTGGACCAGGCTGGCCTCAAACCACAGAGATCTGCCTCCCTCTGCCTCCTGAGTGCCACCATTGCCCAGCAGCAGAACGGCTTTTAGGTGTACCTAAGTGTTAGAAAAGCATAGCCAGGCAAGGCGATGTGTGCCTGTAATCCCTGTGCTCAGGAAGCTACAGTAGCATACTGTCATCATTATTATTAGTCTGGCCAAGCTTCAAGGGAAGCCTGTCTCTGGAGAAATCGGCAGCTGCAAAAGGAAGACAGGGTTCTTATAGCACGTGTAATAATAATTGAAAATATACTGACTAGCATGTTTTTGTAAGAAAATACAAAATGGATCATTTGGATAATTATTCATTTGCAGAATTTAAATATGTTCACTCTTTCTTAAAAACTGTTTGTTTTTGCACAGGCTTCTCCCGGCAATCTTTCTCAGTTTGAAGACATCCTGTTTGGTAACAATGACATGGCAGCTTCTGTTGGCATTATGGGTATTAAAATGTCCATGGTTGATGGTCAAAGACAGGTTGGAGTTGGGTATGTAGATTCCATCCAGAGAAAGCTAGGCTTGTGTGAGTTCCCTGATAATGATCAGTTCTCCAATCTCGAGGCTCTTCTGATTCAGATTGGACCAAAGGAATGTGTTTTACCAGGAGGAGAGACTACTGGAGACATGGGGAAACTGAGGCAGGTAAGGGCATTCAGTCTAGGAACATCTTTAATTAAAAATACTCCTTCCCCTGTATTCACTTAAACCTAGGACCTCTCGAATGGTAGGCCAGTGCTCTGCCACTGAGCTGCGGTTCCAGCTGATGGTGATTTTCTTTTATGGGAGAAAAACAATCAGTTTTAATTCTAATTAAAATGATGTATTTTTGTTGTTGTTTGTTTTGATTTTTTTTCTTTTTTTTTTTTTTTGGTTTTTTGAGACAAGTTTTCTCTGTGTAGCCTGACTGTCCTGGAACTCACTCTGTAGACCAGGCTGGCCTCAAACTCAGAAATCCACCTGCCTCTGCCTCCCAGGTGCTGGGATTAAAGGCGTGCGCCACCACCTCTTGGCGGTTTTTTGTTTTTTTTGAGACAGAGTTTCTCTGTATAGCCTTGGCTATCCTTGTAGACCAGGCTAGCCTTGAACTCAGAAATCCACCTGCCTCTGCCTCCCAGGTGCTGAGATTAAAGGTGTGCGCCACCACTGCCCAGCAGAATTTGGCATTCTTAAGTCATCATGACAAGTGTTTGTATAAGCTTTGCTCTACTGGAAGAGATGGCTCAGCAGTTAAAAGCACTGGCTGCTCTTCCAAAAGTCCTGAGTGCAATTCCCTGCAACCATATGGTGGCTCCTCCTGAGTTCTTAGATTTAAAAGTTGTTCCTAAGGACTTGTAACAAAATTTGGTACATACTAGTAGTCTAGGCTGTCATTATTTTATGCACTAGAATGTTAGACATTTCCTTTCCTCATTGATTTCCTCAAAATAATTTGAAATCTTTCCTATAAACAGGTTATCCAGAGAGGAGGGATTCTTATCACAGAAAGAAAGAGAGCCGACTTTTCCACTAAAGACATTTATCAGGATCTCAACCGGTTATTGAAAGGCAAAAAAGGAGACCAGATAAATAGTGCTGTCTTACCAGAGATGGAGAATCAGGTCTGTGGGTTATGGATGTGTGCTTATATCACAATAGTGATGCTTTTAAAAGCTGATTCAGTCACTTTAAAAAGTGCATTTATTTCTTGTGTGTGTGCGCCTGTGCTCATGAATGTGCATGAATGCACACCACAGTGAGCAGGTGGATGTGGGAACAACTTTCAGGAAAGGATTTCTACTCCCACTGTGTGAACCCTGGGGTCATGTTCAGGCTTGGTGGGAGGGGCTTCCGCTGAGCTTCCTCATTGGCCATACTTCTGTCATACTCATTTTGAAATCTAAACCCTGCATCTCTGATACTATTTTATGTACAATAAAGTTTGGAAAAAAATCAAGAAAATAACTAGAAAATTTTAAATACAACCTTATAGCCTTATATTTAGATGTTTACTGTTATTTTAATTTATGTATTTGTTGTAGGGGTAGTATGTTGCCCTTGGTGGATAGAGACATGGGATTCCCCTAGAGGTAGAATAACAGGTGGATGAAAGCCACCTTATGTAGGAATTGAGAAGTGAACTTGGGTTCTCTGGAAGAGTAGTACAGGCTCTTATCTGCTGAGCTGTTTCTCCACCTCATAATCATATTTATGTGGATCATATCTGTAGAGTTTATATGTGGAAGGGGTTTAAAATTACACATGAACTTGATATGCAGGCCTGTAATCTTACCAGTTAGAAATTGAATCAAAAGTTCAAGTTTGTAAATGATGCAAACTTGAGGCTATCCTGAGTGATGAGACCATGTTTCTACAAGGAGGAGGAAAAAAGTTGTCAGTGAAAGAACTTGATTACTGTCACTTATGTAGGGGATGTGGCATAGTCTTGCATGACCCATCTTTGTTGTGCACTAGTTCCAGCAATCTTACATGAATTACTTAACGTTTTTGAGAGAGAATGCTTTGCTAAATAAGTATAAATATGCCTGCAGTGGAAGATTGTTATTGGAGGTTAGCAAGTGATAAAACTTGTGATAAAAGGTATGTTTACCTTTTTTTAAAAAAGATTTATTTATTTCATGTATGTGAATACACTGTTGCTGTCTTCAGACACATCAGATGTCATTATAGATGGTTGTGAGCCACCATGTGGTTACTAGGAATTGAACTCATGACCTCTGGAAGAGTAGTCAGTGGTCTTAACCGCTGAGCCATCTCTACAGCCCCTGCTTTTTTTTTTATTTAAATGAGAATATAAAACAGTGTGGGTAGGAGATGGAGGCAGTCTTAGATATATATTGAGTTGGAGGACATCCTTGGCTAAACGAAACTACCTCCAAAAGGCAAATAAGAACCTGATAAGGATGAATAAAAATCCCAGGGGTTAGAAAATTTCCTTCCTTCCTGGAAATGTAAAGAAGCTGGTAGAGATTTGGTTTTTTATGTATTTGTTTACTTTTATTTTTGAGACAAGGTTTTATGCTATAACTGTGCCTGGCTAGGAGCACACTGTAATCCAGGCTGGCCTTAAACATACAGAGATTTACCTGCCTTCTGAGTGCTGGGATTAAAAGCATGTGCCCTGCTGCTTGTTAGTTAATAATTTCTTAGATATGGTGGCTTACTTCTGTAGTCCAAGCACTTAGGAAGCTGAGGCAGGAGAATTACTAATCAGAGCAAGCCTGGGCCAAGACAGGAGTGTGTGCCCCTGTCTCATAACCAAAACAGAAGGCTGATGTCTGCCTCCCGATGATGTAATCGGAGATGATTTTTGGACAATCTTACATGTTAATTAGTTTGACACAGGTAATTAGAATATAGTTACCATATAGGATAGAAAGTAGGCCTATTAAAATGAACCAGTATGTTTCATTTGAAACAGGGTTCGTGTAGCCCAAGATGGCCTTGAGTTGGCTGTGTAGACTTTGAACTTTTGATCTTGCCTTCATATCCTGAGTCCTGGGTTTATACAGGCTACCATGTCTGGCTCATCAAGTAGATTTTATATCTTGTTACTTTGTGTGTGTGGTTGCTGACATGAGAGTGGAGGCCGGGAAAGCAGCTGTCCTTACTGTGGTTTCCATTGGTTAACTTGTCATCAGCCTTGTGCTCCAGGCAGGACTATAAGACAGACAGTAAAACATCTTGCTGGTTCTCAAGTATAATTTAAATCAGTGCTTATTGTTACTTGATGTCTTGAATTTCTTTCTGTTTTAATTTTCATTTTCTATTAATAATGTAGAATATAGATTACATATTTATTTGAGGCAGGGTTTTTCTGTGTAGCCCTGGCTATCCTGGAATTCACTCTATAGACCAGGTTGCTTCAAACTCAAGAGATCCACTTTGAGATTTTCCTATTGTCTTCATCTGCATCGGGGCAAGGTCCTGGTTCTGACTTCTGACAGTATGGATTAGTTTGTCTTTTTCTGTTTGTTTATGTAAATAAATTATAGGACTATTTTTCTGTCTGTTTTTCCTATTTTGTTTTTGGAGACAGGTTTTCTACTTGTTCATGTATACTATTGAAATAAATATGGTGTGGTTTATTTATAAATGAAAGTAAATACTAATGAACAGTATTTTAGAAGGTATAAAAAGGCCCCAGTGCTGCTTGTGGTGGCACATACCTTTAAGCCCAGTGCTGCTGGTGGTGGCATATACCTTTAAGCCCAGTGCTGCTGGTGGTGGCACATACCTTTAAACCCCGTGCTGCTGGTGGTGGCACATCCTTTTAAGCCCAGTGCTGCTGGTGGTGGCACATACCTTTAAGCCCAGTGCTGCTGGTGGTGGCACATACCTTTAAGCCCCGTACTTGGGAGGCTGTTCTGAGTTGGAGGACAGCCTGGACCACAGAACATGTCTCAGGATAGCCAAGGCTACACAGAGAAGCCCTGTCTCCAAAATCCAAAAAGAAAAAAGAAGTTGTAAAAAGACGTTAACAGACCTGATACATGACCTTTATTTCTTCCAGACCAGAAATTTGGGGCTTAATTATCTAAAGATGAAGGATCAAATTTTGCAACCTAAAAATATTTACTTATTAAAACTATACAAAAAATAATCTATACAAAAAAGATAAAGAGATGAGCATAACATTATGAACTGCATGACAGTTAGTCCATATTCTCCAGAGGATGTTCCAGGCACGATCTTACTCGTGTGTGAGGACACAGAGCAGTCTTTGGTTAGACAGACTCTGTCATCTTGTCCAGCATGAGCCGCTCGATCTTCACCTCTTGGCGGTCTCCTCCTGTGAGTGTACATGTCTGTCAGCATGATCCACTAGCCATGGGAGGTGTTTGATTGGACCTGGGCTCTGGACGTTTCTGGTGACCCTCATCCATTGTGACTGGTCTGTGGAGGTTTCCTGGTGCCTGTTTTCCACATGGCTGGAATCAGATGAGCTCCCATAGCCTCTTGTTCTTTTCACGTCTTGCTGAAGCAGAGTTTTGAAAAGAAAAGGAAAACCCACCACAAATTCTGCTATTTCTCAGGAGAAATCTCTTATAAAAGGCAGTCTTTGCCAGGCAGTGGTGCACACGCCTTTAGTCCCAGCACTTGGGAGGCAGAGGCAGGCGGATTTCTTGAGTTCAAGGCCAGCCTGGTCTACAGAGTGAGTTCCAGGACAGCCAGGGCTACAAAGAGAAACCCTGTCTTTAACCCTCTCCCCAACCCTCCCACCCCCCAAAAAAGACAGTCTTTGCCTGATAGTGATGGCTCATACCTTAAATCCCAGCACTTGGGAGACAGAGGCAGGTGGATCTCTGTGAGTTCAAGGCCAGCCTTGTCTCCATAGTGAGTTCCAGGATAGTCAGGGTTACACAGAGAAACTTTTTCTCAAAAAAAAACCAACAGGCAGTCTCCATGGGAACAGATTCTAGCTCTCCAACATTTGTCAATTTGAGATGTAAACCATTTTCCCTCTGGGTCTCACACTTGTAAGCAACTGGGTTTTTTCCATCTTTTTGAGACAGGGAATGACTGTATATTCTTGTTTGGCCTGGAACTCACACTGTAGTCTAGACTGGCTTGGAATTCACAGATCCCCATGCCTTTGCCTCTCAATTGCTGTAACTAAAGGCTTGTGCCACCTTGCATGGTGGGTTTCACTTTGTTTACACACGTATATGTATATATTAATTATCATGTGAGCATGTGTGTATGGTTGTGAGGGTGCTCCATCATGTGCAGGAGGCCAGGACACTTTGGGGAGCTCTTTTTGCCTGCTGTGGATCTAGGGATCAGTCTCAGATCACAAGCCTTGGGAGCAGGTGCTTCAGCTACTGAGTTGTCCCACCGTCGTGAGAGACAGGCTGCTATGCGTTCCAGGCTGGCAGCGCTCTTGATTTGCCTGTTCTGGTCTTTCACTCACGTACTAGAATTCCAGGCACATGCCTCCATGCCCAGCTTTTGTTCTTTTACTTTTGTTTGCATTTCTAGTATTTAGTCTTATGGTAGAAACTCTTATTTAAATTTTTACTTTTAGGTTGCAGTTTCATCATTGTCTGCAGTAATCAAGTTTTTAGAACTCTTATCAGATGATTCAAATTTTGGACAGTTTGAGCTGGCTACTTTTGACTTCAGCCAGTACATGAAGTTGGACACAGCAGCTGTTAGAGCCCTCAACCTTTTCCAGGTAAAAAGACAACATGGTGGGGCTGGTGAGATGGCTCAGTGGGTAAGAGCACTGACTGCTCTTCCGAAGGTCGTGAGTTCAAATCCTAGCAACCACATGGTGGCTCACAACCACTCATAATGAAATCTGATACCCTCTTCTGTGTACTCATTTATAATAATAAATCTTTAAAAAAAAAAGACAACATGGCTTAAAAATACTGAATAATTAAAATAAGAAAATTCCTTTTGCAAGTAATGACTTAGTTAAGGGATCTGTATTTTATAACATTGTAGCTAGTTGTTTTTAACTATTGTATTTCATTTTTCAAGCCTCAAGTAATGTATGTCGACTTGTCCTAGTTTTTTGGATAATTTTGTGTGATGGTAGCAGTGATTTAAAGTTCTATTTTGAGTTTGGTTAAAAACTTCAGTAACTGGGAACAGGGACTGGGAGGAGACAGGGGAGGGAAACTTTGGTCAGGGTGAGAACAATGGCAGTAGTTACCAAGCAGTGTGGTTGAGGGCAAGGTGGACCTCTGTAAATACAGATAAATGGGTTGAAATTTGGTCTTAGCTTAGAAACATTTTTGTGAACAGTTCTCAGCTTATATTTGGAGAATAATACTCATTCTTTTTGCCCAAAGTGTATTTCGTGGCCTATTAGTCTTTGCTGATGAGTGTGTGTGTGTGTGTGTTTATGTATGTATTTTTGTGTTCTAGGGTTCTGTGGAAGACACCACTGGCTCTCAGTCTCTGGCTGCATTATTGAATAAATGCAAAACTGCTCAAGGACAAAGATTGGTTAACCAGTGGATCAAACAGCCGCTCATGGATAGAAACAGGATAGAAGAGAGGTACGGCTTTTAGTGTGTGCTTTTTCTGCCTTTGAGCAGCTTGTTCTTATTCTGTATGGGAATACCACTTACTCTGATACTCAATTTCACACTCATTTTGTTTTTGTTTTGTATTGTTTTGTTTTGGAGTCCTGGTTGACCCTGAACTCAATATTTAGTTGAGGATGAGAACAAAAAAATTACCAGCCTGGTCTACAGAGTGAGTTCCAGGCCAGCCTGGGCTACACAGGGAAACTCTTGTCTTGAAAAACAGGAAAAAAAAAAAAAAAGAAAAAAAGAGTAAGAAAAGAAAAAAAATTATTCTGTTATGGTGTGTGTGTGGGGGGGGGAGAGGCAGGCAGAAGCATGAGCATGTACAGGTGTTCATTATACATTTGTGGCATCCGTTCTTCCAGCTTCATGTAGGCTCCAGGGGTCAAACTCATCAAATAGGCTTCTCAGCGAGGGGCTTTATCCTCTGAGCTTCTCTCTTGCCTAACTTTGAACTTTTGGTCCTTCTGCCACCACACCCAGTTTATATGGTGCCTGGAGGTTAAAGCAGTATTGGAAACTCTTTCAGGATGTTGTGCTGAGCTCTGTCCCTAGCCCAGTTTCTTTGTTTTTTAAGTTATTTTTATTTATCACTTGTTGGGGAAGCATGGGTAGGGCAGCTTCAGTTTTTTTCTTTCACTGTGGGGGCTGAAGAGATGGCTCAGTGGTTAAAAGCACTGACTGCTCTTCCACAGGTCCTGAGTTCAAATCCCAGCAACCACTGGTGGCTCACAACCATCCGTAATGAGATCTGACACCCTCTTCTGGTGTACCTGAAGACAGCAACAGTGTACTTACATATAATAATAAATAAATCTTTAAAAATTACCCAAAGACTTCAAAATACAAAAGGAAGAAAAAGAATAAGCCTTAAAAAAAAAAAGAATTGTGCTTTTAGATGTATCTGTTTTATGTGTATGAATGTTTTCCTGTGTGTATGTATGTGTACTATAGGTATGTCTGGTGTCTGGAAGTCAGAAGTGCACATCAGATCCTTGGACTGGAGTTAGATGGTTTTGAGCTGCCTCGTTGGTGGTAGGAACCTTGCCTGGTTCTTCTGTAAGAGCAGCCAAGTGCTTTTAACTGCTGATTCAACCTTCCATCCTTCACTGGTTTTAAAGAAATGATAGACTATTATTGGCTTTTGAGACAGGTTCTCACTTTGTAGTCTTGGCTGGAGTGGAGCTTGGCAGGCCTTAAACTCCTTAAAGATGTTCGTTCCTTTGCCTCTAGAGAGCTGGGATCAAAGGTGGATGCCGTGTAGCCTTGTTTTGTTTCTTATCTTTGTTTTGATATTTTTAGTCAGGGTTTCCTTGCTATGGAGATTGGCTGTCCTGGAACTGGCTCTGTAGACCAGGCTGACAGAGAGCCACCTGCATCTGTCTCCAAGTACTGGGATTAAAGGTGTACCCCAAGCCTATCCTTGTTTGTTTGTTTGTTTTTAATAACATTTATCTGTTTATATGTGCCTATGTTGGGAGCACGGCTGGTTTTAGGGCTTTCCCTGAAGCCCTGATATTATGGAAAAGGTACCTAGTTCTTTATCTAAAACCACGAATACTTGGCAAGGCCAGTAATGGCCTGCGGCCGTTGAGGATGCTTCTGCCTTGGATCCTGAGAAACCACTAGGTCTGCTCTAAAGGGCCATCATTCTCAGTCTCATGGCCTCTGTGCACTTGACATATCCTGGGATCGCTTCCTGATGATATAGTCCTTTACAAGGTAGCCTCCTGCTGGTCCTGTCACATTTTTCCCTGAAAGGATGCTGTACTTTTTTGGGGACTGGGGGTTTCAAGACAGGATTTCTCTGTGCAGCCTCAGCCATCCTAGAACTCACTCAGCACAGTAGATTGTGCTGGCCTCAAACTCAGAGATGCTGCCTCTGCCTCCTGAGTGCTGGGATTGAAGGGGTGTGCTGCTGCTGTCTGATGATACTGAACTTTTTTTTTTTAAAGATTTACTTATTTTATGTATATGAATACGCTGTTGCTCCCTTCAGATACACCAGAAAAGGGCATCAGGTCCCATTACAGATGGTTTTAAGTCACCATGTGGTTGCTGGGAATTGAACTCAGGACCTCTTAACCAACCGCTGAGCATCTCTCTAGCCTGATGCTGTATTTTTAATAAGTTGGTTTGATACAAGCCATTAGCTCACACAAGACCTGGTCCCAACTTGCATATCTTTTATGTTCTCATCCCCCATCTTCCCCCCCCCCCCCCCCCCCCCCCCCCCCCCCCCCCCCCCCCCCCCCCCCCGGGGATCCAGCTCAGGTCTGAGTGTATGTATGCATGCACATCACGCATGTGCAGGAGCCTGAGGACATCAGAAGAGGGTGTTCCGTAATGTAACTAGTTA
This sequence comes from Mastomys coucha, assembly GCF_008632895.1. Taxonomy (NCBI): domain Eukaryota; kingdom Metazoa; phylum Chordata; class Mammalia; order Rodentia; family Muridae; genus Mastomys; species Mastomys coucha. Next base: position 5,519,894 of record NW_022196912.1, on the reverse strand, counting down.
AAAGCACCTGTGACCTGGGAATCAAGACTGCTTTCTTTGGAAAAGTAGCCAGTGCTCCTGACCACTGAGCTATCTCTCCAGCCCCCAAGAGTGTTGGTTTTAAAAAACAAATGCTGGGTTAGTGAAAGATTCAGTGGTTAAAGATGGTGGTTTCCAAGCCTGATGACCTAGTTCATTGAGGGACCCACATGGTAGAAGGAGGAGACTCTTGAACTTTGTCCTGTGATCTCCATATGTGTGCTGTGACACAGTTATAAACCCATGCGCACAGAAGTAAATATAATAATTGTTTAAAAATACAAGATATTTTATGATTAATTTCCAAAGAGCCCTTTGGAACTTTAGGGATTAACTGGCTCTTAAAATTTATCTTGCATTCCAGTTAAATTGTGAATTAATTCCCTATCAAATTTTGTACAGCTGAGGAATTGAATTTAATATGAGTGATAGGTATATTCTGTTAATGCCACTAGAAGCTTTGATATTTTTAAAATTGTGATTTTTTAAAGTGGCATTGTCAAGGAGACAGAAGTCTCTTTTTTTACAGTGCCTGTTATCTAGAGGTGTAAACTGACACTGTAATTACTTCTGAATAGACTTGTGAAACTAGCAATTTGTTAGGCTTTTCAGGATATCTGGGCCAGACTGAAGGAACATTGTGATTTGCTTTGTGCTAGTGTGTTTAGCTTTTTTTTTCTTTGAGCCTGTGTGTTGCATAGCCCAGGTTGACCTCAAACCCACTTTGTTAGGCATGGATAGCCTTAATGACTCCCTATTCTGACTGTCTTCATCTCCCAGGTGCTAGCGTACAAGCATGACTTACTGTGCCTGGCTCTTGTGCTTGAGTTTTGTAGAAGATCGGTCTGTGTCTTTCTCCCTCTCCCCCTCCCCCTCCCCTTCCCCTTCTTTCCCTCTCTTTCTCCCTCTCCTTCTCCCTCTCCCACTCCTCCTCTCCCTCTCTGTCCTGGGATACTTTCTCTGTGTAGCCCTGGCTGTCCTGGAAGTCACTCTGTAAACCAGGCTGGCCTTGAGCTCAGAGCTGCCTTTCCTCCTGAGCACAGGGGTTGCCTGACACTGCTGCTGCTACTCCTCTTCTTTCTCTTCTTCCTCTTCTTCCTCATCCTCCTTTTCTTCTTGAGATTTATTTACTTATTGTATGCATATGACTACACTATAGCTGTCTTAAGACACATCAGGAGAGGGCATTGGATCCCATTACAGATGGTTGTGAGCCACCGTGTGTGGTTGCTGGGGACTGAACTCAGGTCCTCTGGAAGAGCAGTCAGTGTTCTTAACCGCTGAGCCATCTCTCCAGTCCTGCTCTTTCCTTTTTAATGTTAATTTTTTTTTTTAAGCTAACCATGGTGATGCCTACATGTAATGAAAATTCCAGCCTTGAAGAGATTGAGGCAGTCAGGATAGTGACTTGTGTGTATGGTGGCGTGTTGTCATACTCATGTGGAAGTCAGAGGACAACTTGGGGAGTCCGTTCCCTCCTACCATGTGGACCTCCAGGGGATTGAACTCAGGTTGTCAAGCTTGGTGGCAAGTGCCTTCCTGTTGAGCCATCTTATCACTTACTCTTATTTTACTTTATATTTTTTTTCAGGTTAAATTTAGTGGAAGCTTTTGTGGAAGATTCAGAGTTGAGGCAGAGTTTACAGGAGGATTTACTTCGCCGATTTCCAGATCTTAACCGGCTTGCCAAGAAATTTCAGAGACAAGCAGCGAATTTACAAGATTGTTATCGACTGTACCAGGGTGTGAACCAGCTTCCCAGCGTCATCCAGGCTCTGGAGAAATACCAAGGTATCGCTCGGCAGCTTTGTTTTGCTTAACTCCAGCCTTTTTATTTTTCCCTCACCCTATTTTATGTCACTCTTAATTAAACACGCCTAGCAAATGTGCTGTTAGGTGTAGTGCCTCTCTGTGATGGTTACATTTTCTAATAGGTTCGAGTCAGGCATAGAAAATAGTCTAATAAGGAAACAGACCCTGGTGGCTAGCTTTAGGAATGTAATCTAATGATTTAGCAAGGGGAAGGGCAAGACCTTCCAGCACCATGTTTGCCATGTTTCCTGTGTTTGAGACTACTAGAGCCCTTCAGCAGTTCAAGGTCAGCCAAGACTGCACAACATCATGTCTCAGTAAAAGTCTACATACAAAGTCCATGTACTTGTAGAATATTTGTGAGTGACATCGTGTTCTTGACAAAGGTGTGGGCATGGGCACTGTGGAGATTAGTGTGCTTCACGTATATAGATGGAGCGTGTGTGCCTGTGCATACGTGTGCCCAGAGCAACACGTCAGTGCCTCTCACCCAGTCAGACGCTTGCTTTCCTAGTTGGGCTGATGGCAGTGGCATGCACTCTTGGGATCTGCTGCTCCCCCCAGTGTGAGGTTATAGGTAGGTGCAGCCATGTCTTACTCTCTGAGCGCTGCAGATTCCGATGACGTTCCCGTTTGTCCTGAACCAGTGTTCTTAGCCATTGAGTCATCCGTCTTGCTTCCTTGGACTGCATGCAGGTTTCTACAACACCAATTTTAGTTTGTATAGTTATTAAATATCTAACATATAAAGCATTTTAAGTTGGAACTAAACACCAACGACTCTTAGAGCTGTTAAAACATACTCCTTAGGGGCTTGGCGGGTTTAGAGCACTGATTGCTCTTCCAGGGGGCCTGAGTTCAATTCCCTCTTCTGGTGTGTTTGTAGACAGCAACCGTGTACTAACATACATAAGATAAATACATCTTTTAAAAAAAGAGAGAACCCTTCCCTCAAGAGACCACTGTGGGGAAGAGTAGTCTGGAAGCTTCCTGACCACAGCCTTTGCTTGGATGTGTATCCACACACATCTGAGCAGACACACACCACACACACATGGAAAAGATGATACTCACATCTGAGCAGACACACACTATACACACACACACACACACACACACACACACACACGCACACACGCGCGCGCGCGCGCGCAGAAAAGATGATACTTAAGTGTTCTTATTTTCTCAAAGGACCTTTGTAGAAATATTCCTCCTCTCGGTTGGTGAGATGGCTCAGTGGTGCAGGCTCATCACTAAGCCTGGGGCCTTGAGTGATCCTCAGAACCCATGTGGTGGAAGAGCTGACTCCTGCAGGGGTCCTCTGGCTGGCCTTCACACACAGACCATGGCTCATGTACAAAGTAGACAATAAAAACCTGATTTCTCCACTCTGTGACTACGAATTTCTGCTCCTCATGCCTCAGTTTCCCCATCATATAAACGAGTAGCATCTGCTTGTGTTTCCTTTTTATATCATTTTGTCTGGTTTCAACAGGAATTAGGGATGCACCCTGACTACGTCGGCTCTAAGCAGTAAAGCCTCAGCACGTAATGGCTGTTTTGGACTTTTCTGTTTTCATGTATCTCTCACCTTGTACAGTAAGCGCATATCCTTTTGTTTTCTAAAAGGTCACCTAGTACAAATTTAATTACTTACTTTATTATTTACTTATTTACTCACTGATTGTTTGAATGAGATAGTGTCATATGAAGCCCTGAGTGGCCTGGAACTCTATACAAATAAGGCTAGTCCCAGCTCACAAAGATCTTCCTGGCTCTGCCTCTTAAGTGGTTTTAGCAGTGTACAAGTGTGTCCACCTTGTGTGTGTGTGTTTTTTTTTAAATCATCTCTTTCTGTGACTTAGCACATTTAAATGTTCATGTATGCCCTATTCCCTCACCCCCAGATCTGATCTGAGAGGCAGATCTCCAAGTTTGAGGCCAGCCTGGTTTACACAGGAAGTTCTAAGACAGCAAGTAATACATAGAGGGACTCTTTCTCAAAAAGCAAAACTAACTAACTAAAAAACAAGTTCTAGTCTGAATCCCTTTGGTACCAGTCTGCATTGTCCTCTCTCTGAATGCCTTTGGTATCAGTCTGCATCGTCCTCTCTCGGCTCCTGTTTCTAAAAGCCTGCACTTCTTCCTCGGCTGTCACTCCTCTGCTTCCCACCCTGACCGCTGTGCTGAGCTGACAGTTACTAAGGTGCCTGTTTGTTGGTAGATGTAGCAAACACATGCAGCCTGAGCTCATAGACTTTAAGCAGGTGTCTTGTTTTGTGTTTTGTGCTCCTGATTTCCTTCTGTAGATCCTCCCATCCCCATTATTTTTGAAGAATTTAGCACAGTTCTTTAATGTGTTGAATTTACCGAGAAAGCCAAAACAGACTAATATACAAATAAATAAATAAAGTAAGTAAGTACAGTATTTTTGAGGGCAAAACCATGCTTTAAAAAAGTACACTAGCATACATTATTTTGAGACATTACAGATAATTTGTCATCCTGTGATGTTTTCGGTTTTGACTAACTCTAAACTTGCTTTTAGTTCAGAAGGACACTGCGAGTACGGTTTAGGTCCCAGACAGCGGGGGCAGCATCAGCACGGAAAGAACATTTACATCGCTAAGGTTTCTCTGTGACATACTTGCTGGCTTACTTGGAGCTTCTAGCTGGTAATGCAGCTGCACAGACATCCTTGACAGAAGCGCTTTTCCTATCTTAGGGAAGGTGACTGCATAGCTTTAGTTAATCCCGTGGAGTGGTAGAGCGGGGTGATACCTGTCCAGCCAGATCACCCTCACAACTAGAAATAGGTGTTTGGCAAGATGAAATTGGCCTATTTCTATCTCCAAAATTCCAGGGTAAAATATAAAATTATATTCTACATTTGAACACATTTCCAGCAGGTTTTTTTTTTTTTTTTCTTTTTGGTTTTTTAAGACAGGGTTTCTCTGTGTAGCCCTGGCTGTCCTGGAACTCACTCTGTAGACCAGGCTGGCCTCGAACTCAGAAATCCACCTGCCTCTGCCTCCCGAGTGCCACCGCTTAGCTCCAATGGATTAAAATAACTCACGCAGACGTGCAGATTGCTTCATGTCTAACTTATCCATTCCGATATTATAACTACTTTGCAAAGTTATTATTTTGTGTGTATTTGCATGTCTATCTGTGGCTGAAACTGGTGTTACAGACTATCCTCAGCCCCCGTATGGTTGCTGGGAATTGGACCCTGACCCTCTGGAAGAGCCGCCAGTGCTCTGAACCACTGAGCCATTTCTCCAGCCACAGGGAGTGCACTGAAATTTTAGGTTGCTCAATGAAGCCATTTTCACAGTATTCTGCCTGCCTATGGGCATGAAATATCTTCAGTTTGTTTATCTCTCCAGCTCTGACACTTCATACTTCAGTTAATTTAAGAAGTTCACAGTTCCTTAGGTGATCTTTGAAATCCAGGATCCTTATTGAGTAACATGTGAGTGTTGGAGCTGATGGCCCATGCTTACTTGCTTTCTTTCCTATGCTCTGTTCCTTTAGGAACCTGTCCTCTTAACAAATGGCTGTGCTGCCTGCTTGTGCCTTACATTGTCCCACAAGACTAAATGGGGCCCAGGTGTAGTAGCTCTTTGTTCTGTGGAGATTCCATTAGAATGGAAGGTGGAAGAGATACTAAGGAAAGAAATAAGAGTCTCAAGTCATAAGTAACAAGTATAATGAGGAAAACTTCAGCCTACGATACTAGATGTAGTCTAAGAAGGCCTCTGTAAGAATTGCTGTTAGGGGCTAAGAGACAGCTCAGAACTTAAAAGAGCACTGGTTGCTCTTCCACAGGACCTGGGTTTGATTCCTAGCACCTACGTGGTTCATAGCCATCTGTAAATCCAGTTCCAGGGGATCTGACACTGTCTTCTGGCCTCCTTGGGTACCAAACATGTAAGTGATGCATAGAAATTACATGCAGGCAAAGCACCCATGCACTTAAACTTTTAAAATTTGAAGAAAGAGAAATTACTGTTGTTGTATATAGTGGCTGATACCCGTAATTCCCAAACTTGATATGCTGAGGCAGGAGGATTGCCATAAAATCAGAACTACATAAATTCTGGGCTACAGAATGAGACCTTGTCTCAAAAACCAAAACAAACAAGAAGAAAAAAAAGTCAAAAGAAATGACTTCCCAACATCAGATTTGAATGGTGAAATAGCCAGCTTCTAGGATGTGAGAGGCTGGGGAGCCTACTGGATCAGCCAGTGGTGCCGTTAAGGCTAGCAGGGGTTAGACATGGAATCATGAAGTTAGGTGAAGTTATTAGTCACAGTGCTAGAAAATAAGGGGAGAGTGGTGGGAATTACAGCTGGAGCTGAGGCCTGCTAGTGTGTGTTCTCTCTCCTTAAAATTAAGAAACAAAACCAAGTTGCCTGAGCGTGCAGAGTCTGGAGAGGGCATCCAGTACTCTGTAATTGGAGTTATAGATAGTTATGAGATGGCATATGGTGCTGGGTCTAGAACCCAGGCCTCTGGAAGAGCAGTCGGCCCTCTTGAGCTCTGAGGCCCTTTCCTCAGCCCGATATCTAGTGTTTGTAACTTTGTTTTGTTTTGTACTCCTCAGGCTGTTTTGGCTTCTAATAAAACGTAGTTTTAGAATAATGGCTTTAGATATGTGAAATAAAACAAGTACAAAAGAAACTAATTCTATTGAAGTATGGTTATCAAGATACAAAGCCTTGATACAGAGCTATAGACTTGTAATTAATGCATTTAAATTGTGTGTGCGTCCATCTGTCTGTCCTTCTCTCCCTTCTTCCCTTTGAAAGGGACAATAAGGTATCAGGTCTCCTGGAGCTAGAGTAAATGCCATTGTTTGCTGCCTAGTGTGGGTTCTTGGAACTAAACTCTGCAGGAGCAGTATACAGTGGTAAGTCTCCAGCACCTTAGTTAATGCATTTAAAAAGATTCTAAGGGCTGGAGAAATGGCTAAGTGCTCCAGATTGAGCTCTCGTTGCTTTTGCCGAAGACAGGTTTGACTTCCATCACTTCCGTGGCCATCACAGCCATTCCAAACTCCAGGTCTAAGGTATCTGGTGACCTCTTCTGACTATGACTCATGGGCACCAGGATGCATTTTACATAAAATTAAAGATGGACAAATCTAAAAAGGGAGGAAAGATGCTCACAAATTGGGTATGGGTGTTTAATTCAGGAGGCCAAGGCAGGGACATTGCTCATGCCCAGGGTTTTATACCAGCTTATACAACATAGTTACAACCTTGTTTCTAAGAAAGAAATGACAGGCCTACTCCTTCAATTTCAGAGTAATGAATCATTATTTTTAATTTTAACTATGGATATATGGGTCTGTCTACTTGACTATAGGTGCCCATGGAAGCCAAAGTCTGAAACTCCTGGAGCTGGGGTTACTGATAATTGTGAGCTGCCTAGTGTGGGTCTGAACATTGAACATGAGTCCTCTGCAAGAACAGTGTATGCTTGTAACCCTGAGCCATCTCTCCAGCCTGAAATGAGGAATTTAAATGACACTCAGGATCCCTCCAAAAGCTATTATATGATTTGAGAGTGTAGTCGATGTTTTGATTGGTAACCCACACAGAGGTCTAATATTGTGCAACTTCATTGCCTGTTTTAGGAATGAGAAAAAAGCTGGAATGATGAGCTGTCCCCCGATGCCAAGGTGTCTGCGTACCTGGCCTTAGCCTCTGCAGGGCTTTCCAGGCTGTGGCAGTAAATGGAGAATGTAGCTTTTAAAAAGCCAGTTGGAAATTGGAAACTACGGTTCAGTGGAGGTTAAAACCCAGGGAAGGAGCCTGAGGGTGGTAGTGAAGGTTCCAGATCTGTGTTAGAGAGGGTAGCGGACACCTAGAATGACAAGAGCCTCACTTCTGCAACAACTATTCTTGTTTTGTTTTCTTTATGTAACAGGTTCCTTTCCCTTTTCCCATCCCCTCCCCCTCCCCTTTCTTCTCTTCTCTTCTAGACAAGGTTTCTTTGTGTAGTCCTGGCTAAACTGGAACTAAACTTGCCAGACCAGGCTTCAAACTCAGTGATCCCCCTTGCCACTGCTACTTGAGTGCTGGGATTATAGGTGTGTGTACCACCGCTCAGCTACTTTTTTAATAGAGTGCGTTTCAACAAGGTTACTAATTAGTACTGAGGTTCAGGTCATGTATTTGTTGTTCTTGTTAAGTATTAGCAAATGTTTTTGTGCCCTTTGTATATCTTAACACAGTGGAAAGCAAAGTGGTTGTGGTTGTTAAAGACAGGATCTCATAGAGTCTAGGCTGTCCTCAAGACCTGTGCTTTGGCTGGGCGGTGGTGGCACACACCTTTAATCCCAGCGCTTGGGAGGCAGAGGCAGGCAGATACCTGATTTCTAGGCCAGCCTGGTCTACAAAGTGAGTTCCAGGACAGCCAGGGCTACACAGAGAAACCCTGTCTCGGGAAAAAAAACCCAAAAAACCAAAAACCTGTGCTTTCTCCCAAGTGCTGGAATTACAGGCTTACTCTGCCATATCCCTTTGAAAATGTTGATGGAGATGGGGGAGGCTTTCTGTGGTACAGCATCACTGTTCTGATTGGCTGCCATTCACCCTTTTACCAGGAGGTCCTAAGCCAAGTAGAGATAAAGAGCCAGGCATTGTAACACAGCAGACAGTATGTAGGCAAAGTGTTGTTTACAGTCTGTCTGTGTGTTTCCCCGTGTGTACTGCTTCCTCAGTGTGTTAGAGGCTGTTGTGATTAATAATATAATGTGATCCCATGGTAACTTTTCATCATTCTCCTTCAAGAGCCATCAGAATTAGAATTAATTACTTTGGATTAAAATTCGATCTGCTAGTGATCACCTGCAGAATTCCTATAAGAATTTATTGGCAATGAGGAATAAAAAAATAACCCTTGTATCCCAAGTAGTAATGACTAGTGGTGTAGTGTGTAGTTCAGTGTGGTGTCATCTAAGGTACGCACCTATCCTCTGTGTAGTCATCATTGTTAGTGCATTGTGCTGACAAGGACAGGGCTCAGGATGCCATGTTGTGGATGAGAAAGCCACAGAGCAGCACGCCGGGGCTAGCTCGAGCCCTGACTCAGCCTTCCTTGTACTTTGTTTGTTCCTGTTCCTCTCCTCACCTGATTCCTCGGGATGGCTCTTAACAGCCAAGTTCCAGTTTAAATACTGGACTTGATTCAGCCTCTGCTGACTGGAGCGCTGGGTTGTTAATGGAAATTAGGATGTAATTAGAAGTCTTATTTTAGTGGCTTTGTCTTTGGCTCATTTAGTCATAATTAATGTTGCCACATCGTTCTGAAGGAGATGGCAGACCTGCAGGGAAGGCAGTGTTCTAGTAGTAGGGTGTTGGGTGCTATCATAGTAGTCCCTTGTTTATTGGTGACTTTTGAGTTTAGAGACCTGTACAGTCTGTTCAGAGGATTTCATTGGTTCAAAGGATTTCATTATTTTAATTATTACGAGCTGTTGCCTTCATTTCTGTGTCTGCTTTGTTTTAGGAAGACACCAGGCGTTGTTGTTGGCAGCTTTTGTGACTCCTCTCATTGATCTTCGTTCTGATTTTTCAAAATTTCAAGAAATGATAGAAACGACTTTAGATATGGATCAGGTATGCAATTTACATTTATTTCCCACAGCAAAGTATTTTGGGAAGGGAAAAAGAAACCAGAAACAAACAGAAAAATCCTTAAAAAATGTCTAATTTGTCTTGAGTTTGTATTTTTTGGCACTTTGTGTGGCACCTTGTGGCCAATTGATGTAAACTTAAGTGACAGATGAGGAAGAATGGACTTCTAGCGGTGGTGCTGGAGATCGAACCCAGGGCCTTAAATGTGGTGCGGCAGAAGCAATGACTGTTGAGTGCAGGGGTCTGGGTGCGGGAATTCTCCCTTTTGTTTGTCCTGGAACATGGTATGCACCAGCCTCAGCTTCCCAGTGTTAATGTAAGGAATTCAAGGATGTGCGACTGCCCAGCTGGAAAGGAAAGGATGGCATAAGTGATTCTCAGTGTTCACGTGTGTTACATTTTAATCAAGGTAGAAGGAATTCTAGCTACCGAACCGTGGTGGCTCATGTAATCTCAGCTCACAGGAGACTGTCAGAACTTGTATGAGTTCAAGCTCAGTGTAGACTGCAGTGTAAGAAAGACTCAAGTTGGGAGTGAATAGGATACAAGGAAGCGTGTTCATTTTCTCTGGAGAAAGTTCTTTTAGGGAGGTGAGGTTAGTTTGTGCATAAAATAGGCATAGGTGTTTGCTTTTTGTTTTTTTGTTTTAGATTTTTTTTTTTTAAAGATTTATTTATTATTATAAGTACACTGTAACTGTCTCCAGACCACCAGAAGAGGGTGTCAGATTTCAGTACAGGTGGTTGTGAGCTACCATGTGGTTGCTGGGATTTGAACTCACGACCTTCGGAAGAGCAGTTGGTGCTCTAACCCACTGAGCCATCTCACCAGCCCCCTATTTTTATTTTATGTGTGTGTAAGTGTTCTGCCTACATACACATCTATATCGTGTGTGTATCTGGTGCCCACAGAAGCCAGAAAAGGACATCTCATTACCTGTAACTAGATACAGATGATTGTGAGTTACCACGTGGTGCTAGGAACCAGACCTGGGTCTTCTGAAAGGGCATTCCATGCTCTTAGCCTCTGAGCCATCATCTCTTTGAGTGTTTTGAGACAGGATCTTACCGTGTTTCTCTGACCAAGGCTGACCTCCAGTTCAAGGCAGTTCTGGCCTACTATTTCAAGTGCTGGGATTACAGGCATGCACCACAATATCCTGCTCACATTTTTTTCTAAACTTAAAAATAAAAATCTAAGCTAAATTTCCGATGAAAAGACTATGCAAGAAATATATACTCAAATTATTGGCATCAGGTAACAGTTTGGTCGGTCAGATTGCTAGTCGGGTTCTTAGTACCCATAGATCTATTTGAATTGATAATTTGTGCTATGTGATCTTGATTTACTTTGGTTGTATACAATTGTATGTGTGTGTTTGCATACGAGTGCTGGTGTGAGCATGTTCTGGAGAGAATAAGACAAAGTTTAAGGAGTCTAGAATAGGATAGGTTTTACTTAGAATTGCTAGGTCCAATGAAACCCTCTGGAAGGCCAAGGCCTTTTGGCTTTCGAATGGCTACCAGTAGCAGTTGTGCTAACATTCTGAGCCCTTTTACTTGCCATGAATAGGTTTTTTCTGATAAAGAAATAAGCCAGTTTGAGCTTAATTAAAAGAAAATAGGCAAGTTTATTTGGGAATGAGCTCCTGGACCTAGCGGGAAGCGGGGTGAGACCTGAAGAAGTCAAAGGCAGACTGTGGTAGGGAAGTTTTTTTTACAGTTTGTAGGTGAAGGAAAATGGCTGCCTACCACATGCTGGGCGTGTGCCCAGGTATGGTTTATCTAGGGCTGGGCAGGGTGGGGTGGGGTGGCTGGAGACTGGAGGTGAGGAGGTCTGGGATAGCTGTCAGAAATGTCAGGAATGTGTGGTCCCATTGACCCGGAACTTGTTATTTCTTCCAGCTCAGCTGGTACTGGGGTTTGTCAGGAAGAGGATTTGTCCTGTGGGTCTGCAAGTGCTGGAAACCAAACTCCAAGCCACTGATTAAGCTCTGGCATTACTCAGAGCCACTGGGTCAGTGGAAGTCTGGCATTCCCGTCAGTGAATTATGGCCACTTTTGCCGGGAGTTGAAGAGCCTCCAAAAGTTTGGCCACAAGGGAGCCATTGACAATGGCTGTGCCCTTGGTAGCGAGAATAAGCCCCTTTCCTCCAAAAGTCAGAGTGGGTAATGCGCTTTTAATGAGGCATACTTAGAATTGGTGGAGTGCCCTGGTTAAGGCAGCTCAGCCTACTGTGAAGAGGTCCGCCCCGGGAGGCAGTTTGCATCAACTGTTTCAGTGGAAATGACCACAGCATGACTGCTTGGAGGTTTACTATTCTGTCTATGCAAGAGATCCACCAAGAGGATGAGTTGGGGGTTCTGAGGGATGGTTTAGAAGACCAGGCCGGGCTGAGCGTAGGGTCTCCATGGCCTTTGGGCAGGAATGAGAGGGGGGTGGGGGAATGGGACAGGTGGGAGGGTTACAGAGGGTTGCAGGGTTTAGAGCAGGACTAGAGGTCAAGGTAATTTGTTTTTTTTTTTTCTAGAAACAGGAGATGAAAGTCTTGGACCCATGAGGGCCCAGGGAGGGGAAGAGGGGAATAACTCAAGGACAGAGAGGTGATGGGTGGAGTCTACCATGATGTGCTGGAACAGGGTGGGCTGGAGAGCCTCCTGGGTTAGTTCTGCCACCCTTGCTAAGACTCTCAAACATGGCTCCCATCCACAGATCGAGGCATCTAGCTATTTACACAAAAGTTGTGGCCCAATGGGAGGGCCCAGCTAGTTAGCTAAAACACCTGTGGTCACTCCTGTCTTCGGTAAAGAGGTGGTAGGGGTGGGTGGGGTTTGCAGGGCCAGGGCAGGCTGCTAAGAGGGCATTCTCCAGTAAAGAGAAGTGACAGCAGACTGGGAAGAGCAAAGTTGGGGATCCAGTATCTGGAGAACCCCACCAGGCCCTAAAGTGAAAGAATCTGGTCTGTCGTGGTCTCCCTGAAGGGCTCGGACTCATCCGAGGCGAGCATCTTACACCCTGGGCTGAGTTGGATGCCCAAGTACATAGCAGTGGGAGAGCGCAGCTGAGCTTTAGATAAAGAGGCAATTTTGCTCTTACCAGGCAGCCAGAGAGATCCCTACAGGGCTCCCTACCCAGCCAGCCACAGTCAGCTGTCACTTCTCTTTACTGGAGGATGCCCTCTTAGTAGCAGATGACTCAGGGTCTAAGTCCCAAGATAAAAGGCCTGTTTGGGGTGCTTTAACCCTGGCCAACAAGACAGGCTGTAAAGCACTGGCTACAGAAGTGCAGTTCCCAAAATCTTGAACATTAGGGGGCTCGTGCCCTATACAGACATTTTCAAGGTCATGGAGAATAATAAAGTTTATAGAGTGCCTTCTGGTGGCCATTTAGATTGGTTATCTAGAATATACTGAGGTTGGGCCATAGAACAAAGAATCAGGTGTGTTAGACAGGTTCTGAGATGGACCCAATTTGGATAAGTTTCGCAGCAGACCGTCTGGAGGTCTTTGGGGATTGCGTTTTAGATCTAGCAGTGCCCATTTTCCAGTCTTTGCCAGTTGGCTTATTTCTTCAATGGAGAAAACGTCTTGATGGCAAATGGCAGGGCTCAGCTGCTACTGGTAGCCATTCTCCAGCCAGAAAGGTTAGAGGATTAGCTGTTGGCTGTTCATACCAACTTGAGCAGCTTGTAAGCCCATCCCTAGAGACCTGCATTGCCAGGCTTCTAGACTACTCTGGGAGCTGACCTCTTGAGGCCAGGCCATGCCCAGCTGGTGAATCGCAGAGCTTGTACCCAAATCAGGCCACATAGTCCCCAACCCTTGACCACCCTGGAAAGCTCCATTCCTGCCCAAGAAACCCTGTGCTCTGCTCATTCTCTGTGGCAGCCACCCTCCCAGTGCATCTTTGTGTGAGGTTTGTTGTGTAGTTTGACTTTGTGGTGTTCAGTGGCTCCCTACTGCCAGGACCTTTGCATCCAAGTCGGAACACTCATACCAGCTTCCTCCAGAAGGAGGAGGGACCGTAAGTGTGAGCACTGCAGGCTGTGGCCAGTAGCAGTTACTCCTCAGCCACTGTAACTGGGGTACTCACAGTTTATAGTGTGGAACTGTCTTAAATAATCACAGTCCTAATTAAAGGCCGCATTCCTGGGAGCTGACCTAGACTCGCCTCTAACTGTATTCTCAGGTTATAAGGCAAGTTCCAATCACCGTCATCATCATCATCATCGAAGATATTTGTAATGAATTTAGGCATTCAGATTACATTTTTAGAACCACTTTCAGAGATTCTCCAGGGACTCTCAATTGTTCATGTCTAATCTTTGAAAGCCTGGTTGTGTTCCAGCTGTGCTTAGGAGTTCATGTGATGAAAGATCTCATTTACACAATGGTGTGCTTCCTGTCCCTTCCCTCACCCCACCCCCCAAGTAAGTGTTTTAATGGCTGCTTTCCATAAGTCTTCTCTTTTTTTTTCTTTTTCCTGTTTTAGAAATAAATGTAGATCAAAATTATCCTAAGCCAAGAATCCAGAAGGCATTGATTTTTACAAAACTAAACAGTTTCCTTGGTGTTTCAGTGAATCATATTATTTTTAAAGATTTTTTTGACAATTTCATACATGTATACAGTTTATTTTGAACATGTCCAAGGCAGATCTTTCCACTTCCCCTCTGTGGTGGTTTGAATATGCTTGGCCCATGGGAAGTGTCACTATAGGAAGTGTGGTTGTGTTGGAGAAAATGTATCACTGTATAGGTGGGCTTCGAGGGCTCCTGGTGTTCACACTCTGCCCAGCGTGGAAGAAGTCAGTGCTCTCCTGGTCCTCTCTTGGCTGTCTTCAGATTAAGTTGTAGAACTTTCAGTTCCTTCTCTAGCACCATGTCTGCCTGGACATGGCCATGCTTCCAGCATAGTGAATAGGCAGTTTGATGTGTCCATTGATGGTAATGGACTGAACCTCTGAAGCTGTAAGCCAGTCCCAGTTAAATGTTGTTCTTATAAGAGTTGCTTTGGTCATGGCATAGTTCACAGCAGTGGAAATCTAATGAAGACACCCTTGGTCTTCATTGTCATGTCTTCCTTTTTTCTTTTTCTTTCTTTTTTTAATTCATTTTTATTTCATGTGCATTGGTGTTTTGCCTGCATGTATGTCTGTGAAGGTGTCAGATCCTCTAGAACTAGAATTTCAGACAATTGTGAGCTATCATGTGGGCACTGGCTACCTGTACGCTCAGGGATGCCTTCCCCTTCTCTAGTAGCTGTAATTGTCAGTGGTGCCTCATGTAGCCAGGATCCCCACGAGCCCCCTGCATCCATGCTGGAATGTGTACTGGCTCAACATTATGATTTAGCTAACTATACCTGCAGTGGCTGCGTCGTGTCCATAAAGCATTCCCAGCACTTCTTCCCATCCTCTGGCTCTTACACTCTTACCACCCGATCTCCCATGATGTTACCTGAGTTACCTATCCTCTACTTCGTGCGTGTGTGTGTGTATGTGTGTGTGTGTGTGTCTGTGTCTGCACGCACACGTGAGCTTGTGTGCGTGTGTGCACGTGCATTCGTGAGAGAGATTCATACACACACACACTTCACACACATGTATAAATGTCCTATTTAGGTCTGAACACTCAGTAAACACTTCTCATCACTTAGATGACATGGTGTATGCATTACCTACTGACCACTGCAGAGAGAAGCTTCTCTGGCCAAGGTTGAGGACAGTGCTGATCTGGTGTAAACATAAATAGTGAATAGGCAGTTTATGTGTCCATTTAGGAAAACAACAGTAGTAGTTTCCCCCTCAGGACCGGTGATCTCCCTAGTTGAGGTCTTCTGAACAGCTTTACAGTACCTGGCAGGAATTCCTTCCTGTGGATTAGGCCTCAAATCCAATCAGAAAGCAGTTGGTTATCCCCATAAAACTTCATGCTGATCTTGGTGGTCATTTTTATGTCAGCTTGACACAAACATTTGAGATGAGGGAACCTTGGTTAAGAAAATGCCTCCATAAGATCAGCCAGTAGAACATTTTCATGTTTCTGATAGATGGGAAGGAGCCCATCCCATTATGGGTGGTACTATCCCTGAGATGGGGTCCCAGGCTCTTAAGAAAGCAGGCTGAGCAACCCATGGAGAACAAGGCAGTAAGCAGCACTCCTCCATGGCCCCTGCATCAGCTCCGGCCTCCAGGTTCCTGTCCTGTTTTAGTTCTTGTCCTGACTTCCATCAATGGTGGACTACGGTGTGGAAGTGTAATCCACATAAACCCTTTCTTCCCCATGGTGTTTCGTCTCAGCAGTGGTAACCCTAACTAGGACACTGTTGTCGCACCAGTGAGTAGATCTTGTTTGTTGATGAGTATTGCAGTATGCAGTGTCCACTAGTTGTAAAATTCATTGGTGGCTTTTCTCTCAGAGTAATCTGCATAGCACTTTCTGTTTCTATGAAAGCTAGCCTGTAGGAAGGGTGTTTCTAAGTGAGTTTCAGACTCTTGTATTTGATCCTGTGGCATCATACACCACCAGCATTTTCTGGATGCTTCTGGTGTGTCTCACCCGGCACTACTTGGTTTTATTTTTTCAATTATTATTTTTTAAGTTATGTTCTTTATTTAGTGTATGTGTGTGTGTACACGCACACATGAGTATGGAGATCAGAGGACTGTTTGAAGGAGTCAGTTTTCATGTGAGTCCTGCAACTCAAACTCAGCTTGCCAGTCTTGGCAAGAATCCCCTCACTTGCTGAGCCATATGACTGACCCTGTGCTGTTGTACTTGGTGAAGGCGTTTGCTTTGGTTAAAATGTTTGTGCTTCACCACAGCATTTCCCTCTCCCTGGGGGTCAGCTGTTTGGAGAACTTAAGATTTAAAAATCCTTCTGGGTTTTCTTTCTTTCATTAATTTCAAACATTACCATTTTTGTGCTCTCTTATTTATTATTATTATTGTTGTTGTTGTTGTTGTTTTCTATGTATGTGTGTTTGTGAAGCCAGAAGAGATAGATTTTGGAGCTAGATTTACAGGTGGTCGAGATAGGGTCACTGGAAACTCAGGAACTCAAGTGCTCCGAAGAGCAGCAAGCACTCTCAACCAGTGATCCATTTTTCCAGGCCCCCTTTCTTATTTGACTTTTATTTGTGTGCTGTTGGGTGGTGGATGCAGTGTATGTGGAAGTTTACCGTGTATTATGAGATCATATTTCCCTTTAGTGTGTCTCTCTAGCTGAGTGCACTCCATAGCTTTAGAGAGGAGTAATTTCCTCAGTTTGATTCACCTGCTGAGTTGGGAAAATCTTGTGGGTTTCTTACAAGTTGAACCTCACCATTTTTAGGTATGTCTTCTTTAGTGATAACTTTTTGCCTTGGATTTGATTTTGTCTAATAGAAAAGGTGATGCTTAGTTTTTTACATGATAAAGAATTTCCCAGCTTTTGTGAGTCTTTTAGGGTGTAAGTTAGAAAACGCCTGGCTAGATTGTATTTCTGAATCAACATGAGCTTTTGTTTGGCTGTGCTGGCCATCGCATGCAGGATCACGTGCAGATAGATCCTCTCTGCACACATCTTACTGCTGAGCTATAACTGTAGCCAGTGATAGCAGTTTTAGCCGCTTACATATTTTGTGGTTTCTCAGATCTTTGAACTTCCATCAGAATTCCCTGAGACAGTCTCACCATGTAGCTCCAGTGGGTATGTGCTTAGCCTCTGTAATTACACACTGTTGTATTGGGGTTAAGTTTTGGGTTGGGAATGGAGCACACTTGCCTAACTGGTGTGCAGAGCCATTGGCTTGTTTTTCAGCACTGCAAAAATGAAGGAGGGAGAGAAGGCGTTTTCTTCCCTGTGCTCTCCCTTTCCAGTTGGATAAACTGACTGGCGTGAAAGTTGTCTCCTTTGTTTATTCTTTCCGTTTGTTTGGTGTTTTGAGGACAAGGTCTTAATTATGTAGCTCTGCCTGGCCTGGATCTCACTGGCTAGAACTTGTAGATCTTCCTTTTGCCTCTCAGGTACAGGGAGTACAAGTTTGCTTCCAGGCTTAGCTTTTTTTTCTCATCAAAGTGAAAGGCCTGTCCCTATCTTCACACTGAAAAAATTACTAGACCCTTAGGACACCTGATGGAAAATTAAATTGCTTCATCATTGGCTAATATGTTTAGCTCTGTGCTTTTAAGCCCTTGGGTCTATTTCCATTCTACTCAGTAATTGTTGAGTTTAAATTTGAAATTTGTTTATTAGACGTCGTCGTCAGGTTTTTTTATTTGCTTGGGAAACACTCCTGCTGTTTGAGACTACTTTAGGTGCTTGGTTCTAGGTTTGTAGTTTTTCTCCCCCTCGGTTGTCATAAAATTACAGTATGCTGTGGTCTGTCTTGTTGATATTAGGGTACTTCAGTTCCAGATGTTATTTCTGTATACACAAAGGTTTATTTCACACTTTCTTTGTATTTATTGAGAGAGGAGGAAGAAGAGGAGAGAGAGAATGCCAAAGTACAATCAGAGGACAATGTACAGTAATCTTATTTTCAAAATTTTAGACACTTAATTTAGGGCATGTGCGTGCGCGCGCACTCGTGGGTTTGTTTTCTATGTGCATGCAGGTATCTGAGGAAGCCAGAAGAAGGCTTTATGTTCCCTGGAACTGGAGTTGGAGGCGGTTGTGAGTTGCCTGATGTCGGTGGTCCTCTGCAAGAGTCATAAGCCCTCTTAACTGCTGAGCCACCACCCCTCCAGGAGTCAGTTTTCTCCTACTGTCTAGACCTTGGGAGCTAAACTTGAATCATTATGCTCGAAAGCATTTTTACCGAGGGAGCTAGCTTGCCAGCCCCAGTGTTTCTTATTTCTGCTCCATTCTGGAGGACTAACAATCATCTTGTCTTGATCCTCTGCTGTGGTAAAGGCCATGACCAGAAGGGTTTGTTTCACCTCACAGATGTGGAGGGATGCTGCTTATGGCTTGCTTCTTATCACTAACTCAGTGTGTTTTCTTATGTGCCTCAGGGCTACTGCCCAGGGGATGGCACCACCCACAGTGGGCCAGGCGGGGCCAGGCCTTTCCACGTCAGTCATCCTCCCATGGCTTTGCCTACAGGCTAGCCCTCATTGAAGGGGTTCCCTCTTCTCAGGTGACAAGCTAAGCCACATAGTCACCACTATGTATTGAACCCTGCCCGTCCCATGTTCCTCTTCTCTTTCCTGGACTACACTTGGACACAGGCTGGGTCGTCTGCCATTGTCAGTGCAGCTCTCTTCAGTAAGCATTTCCTCCAGTGATTGTATGTATGTGCATATTCATTCATTCATTCATTCATTCAGTCAGTCAGTCAGTCAGTCAGGAAGTCAGTCAGGAAGTCATTCAGTTTTATTTTAGCTTCCTACTGCCTTTTTTAAAAAAAGATTTATTTTATTTTATTTTATTTTATTTTATTTTATGTGTATGAGTACACTATAGCAGTACAGATGGCCATGTGCTATCATGTGTGTGGCTGCTGGGAATTGAACTCAGGACCTCTGTTGGTCCCGCTCACTCCGGCTTAATTCATTGTAGCTGTCTTCAGACGTACCAGAAGAGGGTGTCAGATCTCGTTACGGGTGGTTGTGAGCCACTATGTGGTTGCTGGGATCTGAACTCAGGACCTTCAGAAGAGCAGTCAGTGCTCTTACCCGCTGAGCCATCTCGCCAGCCCAGCTTCCTACTGTCTTAAGTAGTAAGCATTTTTTAATATTTTCCTAAATGTTTTAAATATTTAACTTTCCATATCTAAAGTTAATTAATTGAAGTTTGATGCTGGGGGATCAACCTCAGATGCTGTCATGGTGTGGTATGTATGTTCTGCCTCTGAGCTTTGCCTCTAGCTTTCTCTTGGGTCCTAGGTTGTATGCCGTTTCCTGTTGAACTTCTGTATTTGTGCATGTGTGTGCATGTGTGCCCAGCTGGCTTGTTTCCTGGTGCATTTTACATGTGTAGATGGTAAATTTTTACTTAGTTGAACTTTGTGTAAATCGTATGCATCTTCCCTGTCCTTGACTCCCAATTCCCAGAGTTGCTGGCCTACTTAGTGTTGGAATTAAAAGTGTGTGTACCATTTCTAGCCACAAAGAAGCCTTCAGGATTCCTTCTCGACCTGGGGCTTTCCAGATCTAATGGGATGAATGAACTTTAAAACAAGATGCATAAGTGGATGCTGGTGGCGTAAAGAAGAAAAACAAATAAAAATGGAAGTGTTCTTTTGGTTGTTTTTACTGAATTAGAACTTTAGTTTTCACCAGGACAGCCAGGGTGTCAGCACCCGGCTAGTTGGGCCGGTGATCAGCTCCTGTGGGTGGCTCCTGTGGCGGGGACAAGGCTCCTGGTGCTTCACTGTCGAGTACTTTCATTTTCAGATAAAGGTGACTAACCCTCTTTCCAGCCAGTTGAAATGTGTCATTTATTTTGGAACTGGTGCACATAACTTTTGTTCATATTCTCTTGGCCTAAATTGATTTAGAGCCCCATCCCTAGTTCTGAGGCAAGCTAGGAAAGGTTGTCTTTGTCCTCAGTTATGTTTTGCTAAGAAAAAACAAAAATGATCTCTTCTTCGATCACAGTAGAAATAAATAAGGGTAATAAAAAGCCAGCAGTTGAGCCGGGTGGTGGTGGCGCACGCCTTTAGTCCCAGCACTTGGGAGGCAGAGGCAGGCGGATTTCTGAGTTTGAGGCCAGCCTGGTCTACAGAGTGAGTTCCAGGACAGCCAGGGCTATACAGAGAAACCCTGTCTTGTGGGGGGGCAGCCAGCAGTTAGCATCCTTTTGTTAGGGTAGAGGATGTTCTGCCTTCCCTCCTCCTCCTGGGGCTGATGGATGCAAAATCTCCTTATTGCTGAGTCTCAGTCAGTTACCATTGCTGTGAAAAGCACCATGACCAAAACAACTTGGGTAGGGACTGGTTTTGAAGGAAGTCAGGACAGGGGCTCAAACCAGGCAGGAACCTGGAGGGAGGAGCTGATGCAGAGGCCATGGAGGGGTGCTTACTAGCTTGCTCATCATGGCTTGCTCAGCCTGCTTTTTTACAGAACTCAGGACCACCAGCCTAGAGATGGCACCACCCACATGAACTGGGCTCTCCCCAATCAATCACTAATTAATAAAATGCCTTAAAGCTGCCTTTTATGGGGGGGAGGCAACAGGGGTTTGTTTTTGTTGTTTTTGTTTCTTTGTTTTTTGGAGGGGAAAGAGGGAATGGAGAAATTTATGTGTAAATAAAGAAAATATCTAATAATAATAAAAAAAAACAAAAAAAAGGAAAATTTAAAAAAAGACTCATAGTAAATAATGAAAATAATTGACTTAAAAAAAGCTGCCTTTTATGGGAGGCATTTTCTCAATTGAAGTTTCCTCCTTTTAGATGACTCTAGCTTGTGTCAAGTTGATATAAAGCTAGTCAGGATTCATTTTTAAAAAACAACAACAAAATAGGTCTCACCCTGGCCGTCCTGGAAGTGGCTATGTATAGATAGGCAACTTTGGCCTATCTGTACATAGAAAGTTACCTGCCTTTGCCTCTAGAGCACTGAGATTAAAGGCTTGTGGAGCCGTGTCTGGCTGGAAGTAGACTTTGAAATAATCTCCCTGGTTTTATGTTGGAGAGTCTTTCCTTGGCATCAGTTAGATGGAATTTTCTCCAACTGATAATTTGTTTCGAAAGATGCTTATAATATTTTATCTAATACTTCTGGGATAATGGAGCTTTTATACCATAGTTGTCTAAACATGCCCTGGGCTTGAGAGTTGACTCAGCAGTTCATGTTTCCAGCCCCCACAAGGCATAGGAGCTTATATCTATTTGTACCTCCAGTCCCAGGGGATCCCATGTACTTTTCTGACCCCAGGGTCACCAAAACATACACAGTACACAGATACTACTAGGGAAATCACTCACATACATAAAATAGGAAAATATATAAAACCTAAAACTCTTAGTATCTTTTCTATTTATTTGTTTTGTAATTCCTTCATTTTTTGATGTATATCCTCTATAAAGGTTTTCTACTCTTTTAGAATTGGTAATTTGAGCTGGGCGGTGGTGGCGCACACCTTTAATCCCAGCACCTGGGAGGCAGAGGCAGGTGGATTTCTGAGTTCGAGCACAGCCAGATCTACAGAGTGAGTTCCAGGACAGCCAGGCTACACAGAGAAACCCTGTCTCAAAAAAACAAAAACAAAAAAAAAGAGAAAAAAAAAAAGAAAAACCCAAAAAAACCCAACAACAACAGAATTGGTAATTTGATTTCAGACCATCTCTGGTTTGTTTTTTTTTTTTAATTGTTGTTTTTTTTCGAGACAGGGTTTCTCTGTATGGCCCGGGCTATCCTGGAATTCACTCTGTAGACCAGGCTATCCTTGAACTCAGAAATCCGCCTGCCTCTACCTCCCAAGCGCTGGGATTAAAGGCGTGCCCTACCACTGCCCAGCCTTTTTTTTTGGGTTCATCTCTGGTGTATTAATGAGTCCTTTAATGACTTGGCTAAGGCCTAACCTTACCTTTCTCAGTCTTTTTATCTCACTGTGAGCTCCTGTCTGTCTGTCTGTCTGTCTGTCACCTTTGCTGATCCAGTGGCTTGTTCTAGTGCTGAGGTAGGTAGTACTGTTTGAAAAACAATTGACTAAAGTTCAGATGTCCTATGTGGGGCGAGTGCAGGCTGTTGACAGATGCCTGTGGGATGTCTGTCCCTTAGGAGCACTCATTTCAGTTACATTAAAGGCCAGGTCATCCCCCCCCCCCTTTTTTGTTTTGCTCCCCTGCATCTCTTTTTCTGTTTTTGTTTTAAACGTTTATTTGCTACATGTTTAGTTTATTTATGTGTGCCTCCATGTGTATGTTCAGCATGCAGGTGCAGGGGCCAGAGAAGGTCAGACCAGACGTTGCATCCCCTAGAACTATAATTCTAGGTGGTTCTGAGCCCGTGTGATACCTCCGTGTGGATGGCATGAGCGTAGGAACTGACCTTGGGTCCTCTCTAAGAGCAGTTAGCTGCCTGCTCCCCCTCCAGCCTTGTAACAGCTTTCAGAAGTGCATTCTCTCATCTGAGGAAGGAGGTCTGAGGCTTTGCCTCACCATTTCTTTTCCATATGGTGGGATTGAGGATAGGAACTCGGCCTGGCCCCGGCTTTGCTTCTTCAGAAGAAGCAACTTGTCTAGCACACTTCCAGTCTTCCTTGACAGCATTGGGTTCTCCCCTGTAGTTGTTATAAGTCTTGATCCTTTTCTTCATTATATGTTTAAATGACTATTAGTACTCTGTTCTGTTGATGAGTTACGCAAATTCTGTGTCTTCAAGCTGGGCTGTAAAGTTAACTGTGTAGAGGCTTTATCAGAAAGCTCTATGGGGGCTTGCTTTCTCCAGCCTGTGTTTATTTTGCTTCTCTTTCATCATTTCCATAAATTTACAGCCGAGTAGCTGTGTGCTTGGATATAAGTAAACATATCCAAGTCTCATTGCATTTTGCTCTGCCCTCCACCTTTTTTTGTTTGTTTTGTGTTTCAAGACAGGGTTTGTCTGTGTAGCCCTGGCTGTTCTGGAACTCTCTATATAGACCAGCCTGGCCTTGAGCCCAGAGATCTGCCTGCTTCTGTCTTCGACTGCCAGGAATAAAGATGTGTGTCAGTGCTCCTGGCCACTGCTCTTTTAAACATCTACCAGCTTCCCTCTGAGCAGGCGTGACCGAGTGGGTGTGTGGTTTCAGGAAGACTCCCTAGTGTCTGCAGTTCTTTTTCTTAGGTAGGGGCAGGAGGCAGGAGGCAGGAAAAGAACTGGTGGGATGGCTGCCTGCATGGAGAATGCTACTGTACAACAGCTCAAGGCTGTTTAAATATTCATACCTTTTATTACAGCACTTTCCTCTCTGTTTCTCTATTGCTCACTTTAGGTGCTTATGCCTGCTCATTGAATGACCTTAATACTTTCCTTACATGCAAAGAAGTACCCTGACAAAAAACCTTTTATGTTTCTATATTTTTGGTAAAGCTGTGGTATACCTTTCATCTTTAAAAAGATCTATTCAGAATTTTAGCTTTTAATATTTTATATAGCTGGAACATGTTTTATTTTAAATATATTATTTTTCTGATAGCTTTTTGTAATTTGATTTTTTTTCTCCTTGTGTAGTTCACTTTAGGAATGTGAAGATGTACTCTGATTAAGTGGATAATAATTAGGAGCAATTTGTCTCAGCCTTATTTAGTGAATGTTTTTGTCATCTTGTTTTAGAAAATTGACTCACTCTCATATTAAGCTTTTATGTATAATTGTCTATTTAATAACTTTTAATGCCTGGTACAGATAGACTTCTTTTTAAAATGTTCCTTTGTAATTTTATTTGTTTAAATTTTAGTCATTTGCTTTAAAAAAAAAAAAGAACAATCACTAGGCTTGAAGAACTATTAACATTGAAGTTCCTGTTTCCATGGTTTGCACCTTAACTTGAAACCAATTCTATTTAATGTTCAAATAAATTGTCATTTTAAAGGTCTACATAATAAAGACTTGAAACGTCCAAGTATGTCTTTGCTTTTAAAAATGAGATCCGTTTTTCATTACACTTTCTTGCTGCTTAATAATATGCCAGGCATTGGTGCCACACACCTTTACTCCCAAGGGCTCTGGTGGCAGAGGCAAGCAGATCTCCAAGTTCAATGCCAGTCTGCTGCTAGACCTGTACAGTGTGAGACCCTGACTCTAGAGCAGTAGCCTCGGAGCAGTTTACAAAGACAGTCGTGCCATGGCTGGGTTTTGTCCCAGCATTCACTACCCTCTAAATGTGTCCTTAAATCATGAAATTTTGAGTTTGGTGTAGATTTGCATACCTTTAATTCCAGCATTTGAGAGGTAGGTAGGTCTCTGTGAGTTCAAAGCCAGCCTGGTCGAAAAAGTGAGTTCCAGGACAGCCAGGGCTACACAGAAAAATCCTGTCTCAAAAACAAACAAACAAAAAATTATGAACTGTTGATGAACTTTAGGGGTTTTGGGGTACCCAGGCGGCTTGCTTCTGCACTCTCTTGCAGAAGTCTCCCTTCCCCCTAGACTCTCACACAGCAAGCAGGGTGAGGTGAGGCTTGCCGAGGGCAGGCTTGTGGCTTGCCCCTGCCTTGTCCCTCAGTAGCTCTGCTCACCCCCTCCCGCCTTGCAGCAAAAGGTTCTTCCCCCTCCCTGGCTGCTCCAAGAGGACTCAGGTGCCAGCCTGAGTAAGACAAATGACAAAACTCCTCAGCTTCAGTGGTGCCAAGGCCAGCACTCTCCCAGACAACCAGGTGCAGCTAGTGCCTGTCCTTGAAGAAAGGAGCTTAGGGTCCCACGCTCAGATCATAGAAGAGAGGTAATCAGAGGTCACCGACAGTTATGGTGACCATAAAACTAGTTCCTGATAGCCCCACAAAAGATAGTCTTTACCCCTCCTCCCCCCAGCCTCTTGATTCCACCCTACCGAATGGTATTGTGTCTGAGTTATGACTTATCACACCCGCCTTCCCTCACCCTCACTCTAAGCATTCAAGGAATTTCTAACTACTCTGTATATAAGTGCTAAGACCCCCCGAGCTCGGGCTTGCACGCACTCCGGACTTGTGCTTTAGGGAGGTTTGCGATCCTTATGCCTATTGCAGCTAACTTCGAAACTCTCCAGCTCTCCTGGGTTTCCTGCAGAGTCGGGGCATAACAGGTCTCATCTCATGTAATCAGAACTGTGCTTCCAACTTTGTACATAGTCCTGAATGACCCAGAACTCCTGTTCTTCCTGCCTCTGCCTCCCAAGTGGTGAGAATACATGTGTGCACAACCTTGCCCAACTGAATTATATTTATTGATTTTGTATGTGTGGGTGTGGTATGGGCTCTAGGGATCCATCTGTCCCTATCTGGCTCTGGGGGCTATAGGAGTGCAAAGCCATGCCTGGCTTTTTAAGTAATTACTGGGGATTTGGGCTTAGAAAGTTCTCTTACCTAGGAGTTGTCCCTCTAGTGCTTCAGCTGAACTTCAGTTTGAAGAAAAAATTTTGGGTCATTCATTCATTCATTCATTCATTCATGTATGTTTAGTTATTGTATCCCTGTCGCTGTCCAGCAGCAACGTAAAACAGTAGGTTACCTGGAATATGAAGTTAGAAATGGATAGGAAAAGATAGAAGGAGATATGAGAGAGTGGCCACAGACATACCTACCCACGTGGAAGGGTAAAAATTAGACGGGAGACATTACTGCTCAGCCATCTTGGTTCTTTAATAATAATCCTTTGTTCTCCCAACAAATATATTACCTGGGCCAAAAACCCTTCCCCCAAAATACGTCAGTGTAACAGTCCAATCAGTGACTTCCTTGTTACTCTGTGGGGGTGGAGCTTTTGAATGTAACTGGAACCAGGTTTCGCTCAACAGGTGGGCAGCCACAGCCCTGGGGCCCAAGTGGCACTGTTTTGCTCTTGATACTGTCTGGGCTGTGGGGAGGGAGTCCATATATCCCTATGTAACTTTGACTGGTCTGGAGCTCACTATGTAGATAGGCTGGCTTTGAATTCACAGATTCTTGTGCCTCTGCCTTCTAAGTGTTAGAATTAAGGACAAATGCCACCACACCTGGCAGTCACACAGGTTTTGAGCTTGTGTGTGTGTGTGTGTGCGCGCGTTTCCTTCTCCCCCACACCCCCACGTTTGTTTGTGGGAGGATGGTGCAGGTATACCTGTGCTGTGCATGGCACAGCTGTGGAGACAGAGTACAACTCTGCTAAGTCATTTTTCACCCTGTACCACGTGGGCTTCAGGGATGGAGCTCAGGTCGCCAGGCTTGGCAGTTATAAGTTCTTTTACCCATAAGCCACCTTGCCTGCCTGCACTAGCTAGATACAAATTTTTAAGAGTTGTTTTTTGGAGGAGGCATTGGGAGTGGAGTGCTGTGGCGAATTGGAGCTATTAAGTTCCTAAGGTAGACTTTGGTTTGGGAAAAGCATAATGTAGTGATGGTTTTGAATATTGAAAATCCTTTAGTAATATTTAAGGAAAATGTAAATATGGTAGCGTAGCATTGGCGACAGCTGCCTCATGACCTTTGGGTCTGCTTCCTATGGCTAGTTCCTGTGTATCTAGAACTCTTAAGTTCCTATTACACTTTGTTAATAAGTAGAAGGCTGTTCGTAGTGTTGGCTGGGTATGTTAGGGATGGCCACTCCTGCCAGCATTAGCCAGGTGTACACAGGCAGAAGCTTGCTTCGTACGTCCGTCTTCATCTGTTTGCTTGTGTGATTTACCTAGTCTTTGCTCCTTCTCTAGGTAGAAAACCACGAGTTCCTCGTCAAACCTTCATTTGATCCTAACCTGAGTGAACTAAGAGAAGTCATGGATGGACTGGAGAAGAAGATGCAGTCCACCTTAATAAGTGCAGCCCGGGGGCTCGGTAAGATGGGTCTGGAGGGCAGGGTCATTCCGGCCAGGTGTCCCCAGCCCTTTCTCTTTTCACCCTGAGAGGGCGAGTGCTTTGCTTAGAGACCAGCAATTGCCGATGGCAGATGTAATTGCCTGATTCCCTGTGAACGTTTTGTGATTTTTGTTACTAAAATCTTATTTTTATTTGTGCACGGCTCTCTAATGTCCTGTCTCTGTAAATGTGGTCTGTTTATAGTTTTTGTTAATAAATTTAGTTGCTGTTTTTCAGCCAACAAATTTGTATCTAGTATATTTTTTTTTAAGTGTGGTCTAATAATTACTTTGAGTAAAATTGTAAGCAGAGGCCATGATAGAAACATGTACAGATCTTAGGTATATAAAGTTTAGCTAGCAGTTCATTATTTGTTCTGTGAAATCTTCTGTGCTTAAGAAGAATATATCCTAGTTTCTCTCGTGTCTCCTTATCAGAGTCAGATTTTTGTTTAGACATTGCATTTGCCCACTTTTTATTATATCCTAGTTTGCAGACATTCCTTGGTTAAAAAGAGAAGCCTGGCCTGGGGTGTTGGCTTAGCAGATAAAAACACCAAACAGCCTAACTGCCGAACATGGGCTCGCTTGGTGGAAAGAGGCCTGATTCCCATACTTTGTCCTCTGAGCTCTACATTGAGCCACAGCACACAGTTCCACACACTCCACACACAAATAGATAAAGTGAGGAAAAAAATAAATCAAGCAAGAAATTTTATGCAAAACTCCTTAAGTATGGGTCTTTCCATACCCATTTTCATAGACCTCCAACATCTGAAACAGCATGTACTCCCCACCTCTGGTGCTCCCCACCTCTAGTGCTCCCCACTTCTGGTGCTCCCCACCACTGGTGCGCTCTGCTATCTTGGGTTGGGTTTACGCATACAAAGAGCAGCCTCTCCCAGGTCAGAAGCCAGCATTAGTGAGAGAGGTTAAGGATTCCATAGATAGAGTATGCATAGTTTCCCAATGAAATGGGATTTGAACCTTTTCCAGTGAGCCAGTCATAATTGGTTGTATATTGTCTTATTGTAAGTATGCTACACTAATCAGAAGTGGTTTTGACCATTCACACTGAAAAGTGGCTTAAGTTTCTCTTTCTCATCGTAAAGGATTGGACCCTGGCAAACAGATTAAATTGGACTCCAGTGCACAGTTTGGATATTATTTTCGTGTAACCTGCAAGGAAGAGAAAGTCCTTCGCAACAACAAGAACTTCAGCACAGTAGACATCCAGAAGAACGGCGTTAAATTCACCAACAGGTCCGAGAGCCTGCTATACGCTTACGTTTCTGGTAGTTCATGGCTTCTCTGGTCAAAGTAAAGTCTTTGACAAAGAATTTTTACTTTATATCTTGTTCACTGATTTAAAAATATTAGCTAAGAGCCAAGTTTTACTTTCTTCTGAGAAGCTAGTAGATATTTCAGCACTGTCAGCCAGGAGGGGTACTCCTAAGAGTCCCTTGGGAGGAGCAGCGCCTTCCTCCTGTGCTGCTCTAGATCCTGTGGCCTGCTTGCTATTACTACACCTTACTATTCCCAGTATGAAGACATCTATACGGGATCTACTCTTGTCTGTTTACTTTATTTGAGTGTACTGGTGTTTTGTCTTCGTGTATGTATGTGTGCTCTGAGCATGCCTGTTGAAAGCCAGAAGAGCTTGTCAGACCTGCTGGAGCTGGAGTTAATAGACAGTTGTGGGACACCATATGGGTGACCCTGGGTCTTCTAGAGCAGCTCTTAGCCACCGAGCCATCTCTCCAGCCCTGTATTAACTTAAGTATAGTGTTGTATCCTAATGGTATTCTAAGTTTGTTAGACCCTCTAGTTATGAAATTGGTTCCTTATAATAATTTTCTAAAAGAAGTAGGACAGGTGCATTTTGTTTCTCCCTTCATAGTTCTGATAAATCTCAGTTCCTACTTACATACTAATAATATTGCTGTAAACTGAAACATGGCTCTTAATATAACTCATGTTGTTTTTCTGATACATTGTATCACTCCTGTTCAATAGAACCTATGGGGTATTTAGGTAAAAGGTTGGAATGGCTGGCCACATGGTGCTAAAAGTTGTGAAGAATCCATTTGCCTTCAAGTTGTGGAGAAGTTGGAGTGTTTGCTTATGTATCTGACTTTGATCATATAATTTTTCTTCTTTTAAATATTTACTTATTTTATGGAAATGAGTGCTGCATCTGCATGCACACCTGCATGCTAGAAGAGGGCATCAGGCCACATTGTAGATGGTTGTGAGCCACCATGTGGTTGCTGGGGATTAAACTCAGGACCTGGAAGAGCAGGCGGTGCTCTTAAACTGCTGAGCCCCCTTCAGACCCTTGCTTTCCTTTAAGAAGAAAGGCTCAGTGTGTATCCATTATTCAGAATAAGATCTTAGCCTATGGCCTATATGACCTGGCACCAGCTCAGCTCTCCAGCAGAATTAAAGAAATGCTCACGTCATTTCTTTAATTCTTTCCATTTGGGTATTCCCTAGTGATCTTTTTGTGTTGCTTTTAGGCCCATGGCCAGGTTCAAAATTGTTGCCTTGGCCAGCTAGTTCGTCTACTTCCCTGCGTCCCACCTTTTGCTCTTGATAGTTTTTCTTTTTAAAAACGTCTGCATTTTATTTAGTGTGTGGTGTGTGTGTGTAGGGGGCATGCATACACTGCATGTGTGTCCTTGAGATTGAACTTGCCATCAGACTGCAGACTTTGCCGTCAGAGCCAGGGTCACTCCTTTTCTTTGATGTCAACATGTTTTGCTAAGTCTGCTTTCAGTTCTCTAAAGCACTTTTTATTTTAACCTGTAATTTTCATTGTTCGGATGCTTCAGAAGACAAATCTGGATATAAATGTATATTACTTCTGGCAAGCATTTTGATACTTTTAATAATGTTTTGATTTGCAGTGAATTGTCCTCTTTAAATGAAGAATATACTAAGAACAAAGGCGAGTATGAGGAGGCCCAGGATGCCATTGTTAAAGAAATTGTCAATATCTCCTCAGGTAAACTTAATGGAACATAAAATGGTGGACTGTATCCTAGCTTTTTCTAATGGGATGTGTGAAGATTGTTTTCTTCTGTTTTAACTTGGCTATTATTACATTTATTTATCTGTGTGTGTGTGTGTGTGTGTGTGTGTGTGTGTGTGTGTGTGTGTGTGTGTGTGCATTCTTGTGTTTGTGGAAGCCAGAGATCAACTTGCAGGAGTTGATTCTCTTTTTCTACTGCTGTGGGTCCTGGGATTTAACTCACGTCCTCAGGCACCAGGCATTTATCTGGTCAGCCATTTCACTGGCTCTTATCTTTTTTTAAAGGTAGGCTCTTTCTGTGTTGTGGCTAGTTTCTAATTTCTTAGTTGAAGTGTTCTCTTGCTTTATCTTCTCAAGTGCTGAGATTGAAAGTGTGAGCCACTATATAGTGTTTGTTTTAAATCATCTGGGTTCACACTGAAGGGTATGGAAATAAATATCAAATTTGCACAGCAAATGCAAATTACACAAGGTAAGCTGTTGGTGATTCTGTATGCTATTTTATAAATTTTCAATCTATTCTCAGCACAGCACTGGAGGTGGTTTGTTTTCTTTTTTTTAAAAAGATTTATTTATTTTATGTATATGAGTACATTGTAGCTGTCTTCAGACACACCAGAAGAGGGCATCAGATCTCATTACAGATGGTTGTGAGCCACCATGTGGTTACTCAGGATCTCTGGAAGAGCAGTCATGCTCTTAAACACTGAGCCATCTCTCCAGCCCCCAGGAGGTGTTGTGTTTTGTAAAGGGCAGTGTGACTTGGCTGTATATGTTACTTGCCTATAGAACGGATGAATATATATTTAGTGCAGGGGTAGGTAGTGGTGTGTTAGGGTGAGGGTTTAGACATGAACTTACATCCAGATGGGAGCTACAGTAGTAGGACAGATGGCAGGAGCCAAGGTGATTCAGAAGAGCCACCGTATCACCAGAGTGTTCTTGCCCCAAACATTCACCTGCTTTCAAACAGGAAAGCATCAGATAAATATGGATTGTGGGGCATTCTTTTTCATGCATGGATTCTTTATAAATATTCCTTTCAAGAAGCATGAAAAAGACGGGCCTGCTCAGGATTAAGGGGGACTCACAGGGACAAAACAACCAAGTCAAAGGCCCAGCCACTGATTGACTCCAAGGCCCTAGGTGTGGCTGGGATAGGATGCTGGGACAGCACAGTCATGTTCTAGGACAGGTAGGGAGGTGCCCTTCCTCTAAGGGCTGTGAGCTGAATTGTTTAGGCATGACGAATCTTTTAAAAAGCTATATGCATGTTTAATTCTGTGAAATCAGAAGAACAGAACTTAAGGTTTTATTTGAATATGCTGTACGTATTGATGCAGAGGTGAATGGGATGATTTATGAAGATACGTTTTCTCTTGGGGATGCCAGGTAACTGAAGCACAATAATTTAGTTGGTTTGTCTTCTTGAATCTAATTTGCATTTTAAAGAGCCCTGTTAATAAAATACTGTTGATTTCAATGACGAATCTTCCTCAGAAAAAAACAAAACAAAAACTGTTCTTCACCGGGCTAGTTGAAGCTCTGGTTTTTAACCTTTGAACCAAGAGCTTTATATTTGGAATCAACTTGATTTTTATGCTAACTTGTTTTAAAATTAGATTTTCCTTCTTTTCCCCTTCTGTCCCTTTCTGAGCTCAGATTTTGGCCCAGGCTAGTCTCAAAGTTGAAAAAATATTCTTTAAAAAACTACAAGGCCTATGAAATGACTTAGTGGGTAAGGTGGTTGTTTTAGGCTGTGTGACCCGGGGGTTCATCACCAGGCCCCACAGGGAGAAAGGGAAGACCTGACTGACCCTACAAGTTGAGCTCTGATGTCCACATGTGTGCAGTGAATCGTGTGTGTGTGTGTGTGTGTGTGTGTGTGTGTGTGTGTGTGTGTGCGTGCGTGTGTGTGCGTGTGTGTGCGCGCGCGCATGCACGTGCGCACTCGTGCACGCATGGACATACCATAAATAAATGCCTAAGTTTTTAATTATAAAAATTTTATTTTGTCTCATTTCAATTTTGTTTGAAACAGTCTTAAACATTGCAAGCTAGCTTTGAGTTCATAACTCCCCTGCCTCCTTATACATGCTGCTGTCTGCAGAGGCCAGAAGAGGGCATTGGAGTTACAGGCCGTTGTGAGCTACCTAATGTGGCTGCCCAGGAACTGAACTCAGATCTTCTGCAGGGACAGCCAGCCTTTCTAACCACTAAGCACCTCTCCAGCCCCAGTGTGGTTGAGATCGTAACAAGTTGAAAAGTTATAATAAGGAGTGGGAGTATAGCACAGCTATACTCTGAGTGTGTCTAACGGCAGTCATGGCAGCACGCGCCTCTGCTTCCAGCTAGCTCTGTGGAGGCAGAGACAGGTGGATCCCTGTAAGGTTAAAAAAACAAAACATAGTTTTATAATATGATGAGATGATTATTTTATGTGGGGATTTAAAAGTTAATTATTATCAACAAAACATTACTTTTATGTGGAACAAGAGAATGAACAGTAAGTAGTGTGGCCGTGGTTTAATCTCATCACTCAGGAGGCAGCAGAAGCAGACCTCTATGAGTTCACAGCCAGCTAACCTGGCCTGAATAGTGAGACCCTATCTAAAAAGACAAGACATTGTAAAATCAGGGGCTGATGAGATGGCTCAGCGGGAAAGAGCACTGATTGCTCTTCCGAAGGGCATGAGTTCAAATCCCAGCAATAACACGGTGGCTCACAACCACCCATAATGAGATCTGACACCCTCTTCTGGTGCATCTGAAGATAGCTACAGTGTACTTATAATAAATAAATAAATAATACATTTACATTTTTTTAAGTCAAAATTCCGGCCATTAAAACACAAAATCTTTTGTAATCATAAAGTTTAACTTTTGGGTGTCTAGAAATTAGGAGACATGCAGGCAGCACTGCACCCCATTAGCATAGAGACTCTGCTCTGAGACTCTGACCCTTGTTGCTGTCACACGTTTTGTCCAGCCTTAGAAGCAAGGAGGTTTGGCTCTAATGCTGTGGCACAGTAAAGTCTTGAATGTGTGTTAAGTGGGCACCAGGGATCAACTCACGCTGAAATCCTGCGTGTATGTGTTCTGATCCGACAAAATGGAACTGCCAGTATTCTTGGAATCTGTACTTGCACATTGTTTACAGTGATTTTTTTTTTTAAGTGGTTTTGTGTTTCTTCAAGACATGGTTTCTCTGTATATCCTTGGCTCCTTGGTTGTTCTGAAACTGATTCTGTAGACCAGACTGGCCTTAAATTCCAAGATCTGCCTGCCTCTGCTGAGATTAAAGGTGTGCATCACCACCGCAGCTCTCTTGTGGTGATCTCAACAGTATTGTTCTGCTTTCTTAAATTTCCCAACTTTTGCCAGGCAGTGGTGGCGCACGCCTTTAATCCCAGCACTTGGGAGGCAGAGGCAGGTGGATTTCTGAGTTTGAGGACAGCCTGGTCTACAAAGTGAGTTCCAGGACAGCCAGGGCTACACAGAGAAACCCTGTCTCAAAAAACCAAAAAAAAAAAAGCCAACTTTTAGGGGAAAGGACTTGGTGCTAGTTTATTGGGATTTCGTAAGGAAAGGCCTTGTTCTCTGTTTTTGAAGCATGGAAGGCTACAGTAAAACATTTAACACCATGTTGAGATTCAGGGCTTTTCAGATTTTGTTATAGCAAACTTCTTAATTTTTTAAATGGCCTTGAGCTAAGTCTGTTATAAGGTGTATCTTTTATTGTGTTATGTTTTTACAGGCTATGTAGAGCCAATGCAGACACTCAATGATGTGCTAGCTCACTTAGATGCCGTCGTCAGCTTTGCTCACGTGTCAAACTCAGCTCCTGTTCCTTATGTACGACCGGTCATCTTGGAGAAAGGAAAAGGAAGAATTATATTGAAAGCCTCCAGGCATGCTTGTGTTGAAGTTCAAGATGAAGTTGCATTTATTCCAAATGATGTGCATTTTGAAAAAGATAAACAGATGTTCCACATCATTACTGGTAAAAAAAAAAATTATTTTTTTCTCTTCCTAATGATGATGGAATGGAAATATGTTTTAAGTTGATGAAGAAAGTCTCTTTTCTGCCATTAAAGAATGTATTACTCTGGTTGGTCATCCATTCAGATCCTGATTAGAAGGAAGACTTGGGGTGGCCAAAGTTTAGGAGATAATATACTGTATCAATAAAAAACCTCCTGCACTGGCTCACCAGAGCCGTTTCTTGGAAGAATGGGTAGGATTCGTCTTTTGGAAAAGCTTGAGCCTAGGCTAGCACTCCTTGTAAGACAGGCATGTGTTCATACTAGTTTAAAAGGCAGCTGAGCTGTTCTGAGATAGTAACTAGAACCAGAGACTAG
The DNA here is from genome assembly GCF_008632895.1 of Mastomys coucha. Lineage (NCBI taxonomy): Eukaryota > Metazoa > Chordata > Mammalia > Rodentia > Muridae > Mastomys > Mastomys coucha. The sequence goes on along the minus strand of NW_022196912.1, from coordinate 5,485,584 downwards.
AAAACAATAGAGAATTACATTGTAGAAATGGTAGTTGCATCCTATTATTTCTCTAAGTGGTTATTTAAATTATTTAACCCAACCCAGACAAGTAAATTGTACATTTGCCAAAAGAAAGGTCTTGTAGCTTAGAGTTTAACTGATTTGAGGAGTTTGCCCAGACTGGATACTTATAACTAGCCCGTTTATTAATGAATACTGTTATCGAATAGTCAGTCGGGTATACTTGGCATCATTAAATTAGCCTGTTGGCATTGTGACCAGGGAGTGTGTGTATACAGTAGCCCACAGTGAAGCTCTAGCTCAGCTGTGTGTTTTATGATCCTACTCTCTGGTTAGAGAGCGCTGTGTGTGGATTTGTCTGAAATGGTAAGAGAGTTGCATTTGGGGCTGTGTGGACAGTGACTGTCCATGCATCTTTTTTGATGGCCTGTGGGTGGGTGTCTGGTTTGCATATCGTTGTGATTTAAGTAATTGTCAATTGCAGTTTTAGACTACTAGTGGCTTAATTGTTAGTAGTAAAAGAAATCAGTAACCTTTTGTATATTCATTTATAGGTCCCAATATGGGAGGTAAATCAACATATATCCGTCAGACTGGGGTGATTGTACTCATGGCCCAGATTGGGTGTTTTGTGCCGTGTGAGTCAGCAGAAGTGTCCATTGTGGACTGCATCTTGGCTCGAGTTGGGGCTGGCGACAGTCAGCTGAAAGGCGTGTCCACATTCATGGCTGAGATGTTGGAGACTGCGTCTATCCTCAGGTGTTGTGTCCTCGTCCCTCAAGTGGAGACGTGGGGCCCCATTGTGTGTGAAATGCATTTGCAGATTTGTCTGTAATATGCCACAGATATTCTTAGTTTAGTGTGTGAACTGTATGTACTTAAAAGACTGATTGGAAGCTGGGTGTGATGGTTGCTTGCCTTTAGTTTCAGCACTTGGGAGGCAGAAGCGGGTGGATATTTGTGAGTTTAAGGCCAGCCAGGTCTGTGTAATGAACTCGAGGATAGCTAGGACCACAAAGACTGACCCTATCTCAAAAAGCCAGCGAGAGAGGAGAGAGATTACTCACACATGAAGGCTACCAGAATCACTAATGTGAGTTTATGTGTACTCTTGCCTTGTGTTTAACAAATAGTACTGTGCCACAGATATCCACTGCCCCTGGCTCTTTTAGTCTTTCTGTCCCTCTGCCATGATGATTCCTGGACTACATTTTCTATCATGTAATTATGCGTTTCAGGTCAGCAACCAAAGATTCCTTAATAATCATTGATGAACTGGGAAGAGGAACCTCTACCTACGATGGATTTGGGCTAGCATGGGCTATATCAGATTACATTGCAACAAAGATCGGTGCCTTTTGCATGTTTGCCACCCATTTTCATGAACTTACTGCTTTGGCCAGTCAAATACCAACTGTTAATAATTTACATGTCACAGCGCTCACTACTGAAGAGACCCTAACTATGCTTTACCAAGTGAAAAAAGGTGGGCTTCTCTGCTCAGCATGGGCTCTGGGTCTGAAGTACCATGCTCCATTGTGATTAATCATTTTTAAGAACATATTTACCTCTGGCTTTCTAGTCTAGAGACAAGCAATATACATTGTCTGTATCAAAATGATAATGGGGGAGACAGGGACGTTAGTTTATTAAAGCTAGTTTTAAAGGATCTATTTTATTTTTAGTGTGTTATGCCTTATGTGGAGGTTGGTACACGACACAGAGTCCAGAAGAGGGTATTGACTCACCTCAAGTGCTGAGGACTGAACCTGTGTCCCGGAAGGCTCTCCTATGATCTTAACCTGAGCTAGCCATCTCTCTGGCTGTTTTGTCTTTAGATCTGTTGAGTCCAGATACTCTGGCACTGTTCGCAGTGGCTCTGGCATTGGTTATCAGCAGGTGTGGCATCCCTACAGAAGGGCTGGTGACTGTGGGTCTAGCACCCACTCATATTACTGAATCAATGATGCTAACCTCCATAAGGAGATTTCTGTATCATAGATGATTATAGAGAATAAGGGTTTGCCCATGTCTGTCTTCATTTCCCATGAAAATATTTTGTTTTGGTTTGTTTTTTAAATTATCGTCTACATCGTCTTGATTATTCCTCTTTATTATTTTTGCCTCAGTGGGAATTATTTTGAGTTACTGTGTTTGCATTATTGATATTTGTTAGAGAAGGCAATATTTGTAGTAGATCTGGCATTCAGCATGAAACTGGTTCTGCTTTTAAGTTATTTGTGTGTTGTATACTACAGAAGTGGTTTCCGAATACTTACAGGCTAGATGAGTGTGCCGTGGATAGAAATAGAGGAAGTTCAGTGCCCATTGTACTTGCTGCCATTGAGTTTGCTGCCAATTGAGCACTCTTCAGCTCAAGGTAGAATACATGGAGTGAACAAGTGAATTAATTTGCTTTCAACAGTTGGTGAATGCAACTGCAGTCACGCAGCCACTCCATGTAGTGTCACTCCTGCTTAGCGTGACTGTACCCTAAGCTCACGTGTTACTCGGGTCGAGTACTTTCACCACTGCTGGTTGCGGTAAGGCAGAACAAGTGATGGTGCAGTCACATCATTGGCAGTTGGTTAAAAGATTTATCTGAGGTTCTCTGGACTGTTTGGCTAACATATTTGAAATATAAAATTACATTTTCTGGGCTGGAGAGATGGCTCAGTGGTTAAGAGCACTGACTGCTCTTCTGAAGGTCCTGAGTTCAAATCCCAACAACCACATGGTGGCTCACAACCATCCGTAATAAGATGTGATGCCCTCTTCTGGTGTGTCTGAAGACAGCTACAGTGTAATTACATATAATAATAAATAAAATAAAAAAAAATTACATTTTCTAATGAGGCAATAAACAGGATATTCCATTCACATAAATGCTGTTTTTTCCTCCTCCCACGCCTCCCCTATTTCTGTAGGTGTCTGTGATCAAAGTTTCGGGATTCATGTGGCTGAGCTCGCTAATTTCCCTAGGCATGTGATAGAGTGCGCCAAGCAGAAAGCTCTGGAGCTTGAGGAGTTTCAGAACATTGGAACCCCACTGCGATGTGATGAAGCTGAGCCAGCTGCAAAGAGGCGCTGCCTAGAAAGAGAGGTCTGTCAGCCGGGCATTAGTCAGGGGAGCATGAGTTAACGAATCTGTGTCCTTGCATGCTATGAAACCAAGATGAGTTGTGCTTTCCTTGTAGGATTCCAGTATTTACTTTTTGGTCATTCTTACTGGCTCATATTTCTTAGCATAACCATAGTCCATCCCTGGATTGGTGGTGGTTGAGGTGGTGGTGGTTGTTGCTTGAGGTAAGGTCTCACCGTATAGCTCTGGCTGATCTACAACTCCAGGTCTAACCCTCACCCTCCTAACCTAGGCTGATCTAAACCTAGGGTTAGGGTTAGACCTACGTGACTCTAATTTTACAGAAATATGCCTGCCTTTGCCTCCAGAATGCTAGGATTAAACATGGGAACCACCAAAACCTGGCATGAGCGCGTGCTTGCTCTTGTTCTCTCTCTCTCTCTCTCTCTTTCCCTCTCATCCTTTCTATGAAGGAAGGTTGGAGCTGGAGTATAGTCCTGGTGTGCAGGAATCTGTGGATCTGGCTTCTGTCACAGGCACACTGCCCTCCTGAAAAACCATTGAGAGTTGTAGATTTGGTAGTAGGAGTAAAGAATGAATAATGGAAACAAGTGTTAATCTAGATTTACTTCTTAAAACTATGGCTATCAATTGATAAGTGTAAGAGCGGCAGCAAACACGTTCCTGCTCCATGCTGTTTAGAATGTGCGTGATCGGTAAGAGAAATGGGTGTCCTAGACTTTCTGAGGAGAGCTGATTGTGCGCAGTGTTTATTACCGGAACTGGATCTTCTGTTGCACCTTCTCTGTAGTTAAAACGTCAGATCTAGATGTTCACACAATGCTGCAGCATATATGTAACTTGTTTCTTTTTAACAACCACAGGCTTGCTCAGTAATAAAAGAACTTCACTGCTGCCTGGTCCTGGCAGCTTCACAATGTCATACATTGTGACAGACCTTACTGTGGCATACATTGTGACAGAACTTACAGTGGCATACATGGTGACAGACCTTACAGTGGCATACATGGACAGTGGCATACATGATTACAGACCAGACCTTATTCTGGCATACATGGTGACAGACCTTACAGTAGTAGCATACATGGTGACAGACCTTACAGTGGTGGCATACATGGTGACAGACCTTACAGTGGTGGCATACATGGTGACAGACCTTATAGTGGCATACATGGTGACAGACCTTACAGTGGTGGCATACATGGTGACAGACCTTACAGTAGTAGCATACATGGTGACAGACCTTACAGTGGCATACATG
>NW_022196912.1:5475787-5481091 GCF_008632895.1 Mastomys coucha | reverse complement strand
TACAGTGGTGGCATACATGGTGACAGACCTTACAGTGGTGGCATACATGGTGACAGACCTTACAGTGGCATACATGGTGACAGACCTTACACCATACATTGTGACAGGTAATGGCATATTTGTAGCTTTTACCCAGTGGGCCTTTTTTCCTTTTAAGGATAGATAGTTGCTATCCACAAAGGAAACTATATTCTAACTTGCCCATAATTTTAGATATGGAGAGCTGTCATCCTGAGTTTTATATCTAGACTTTCCTTAATATATCAAACTCACAGGTCCTGATGGTTGGGATTAGGCGGGGCTATGTTATGTGGTGCCTGGTTTCCAAGGAAACTGAAATTGTGTACTTTTATTATAATAAGACATATTTTAGAAAGTTAGCCAAAGGAGACAACATATTCTTACTGCTGTTAGAATAGGCTTTTGGTCTTTTGTTTTCCAGAAAGTACATTTTCATCTTTGGTGCTGGAGCTTGGCTTTCCTGATGAGGAGGTGTGGGGGAAAGAGAGGGTTTATGTTTAATTGGTTTGTGTGTTTGTTTGCTTGCCTCACAGCACATGAGGAAGTCAGAGGACAGTTTTCAGGGGTCAGTTCTCTGTTGCTGCCTACCATGTAGGTCTCAGAGATAAAATTCAGGTGGCCGGCTTGCCTTTGCATGCCGAGTCATCTTGCTAACTCCTTATATGTGATTTTAATTGCATGTGCATGTAAGAGAATTTCAGTGTTTATACCCTAACATATGCCTTGTAAACCTTAAGTTCTTTTTTCCTGAGATTAAATTCCATGTCAGGTAAAGCAGAGGAACTTGAGTTTCAATGTCATCTGAAATTACAGTGTAAATGTCTTATTAATAGCTTGCTCTGGAGAAGTTCATAGCAACCAAGGACTTTAGGATTCTCGGAACTGCTTGCCCGTTTATGATAAAAATGTTAAACATCTAGTAGCATGTTTAGATGGAGATTGCAGAAAGGGTTGGTTGCTCATGCTGGAGAGATGAGCCAGCGGGAAAAGTACTTGCTGCTCGTGTCCCAGAGGCCCCAGGTTTGGTTCCCAGCCGCCCACATTGGGTGGATCTTGACCATCTGTAAATCCAGCTCCAGGAGATCCAGCCCTGTCTCCTGGCATATGAGGGTATCCACAGACATATGTCAGACACACATGAATACATTGTCATAACTTTGGAACATGTGTGTTTTTCAGCAAGGTGAGAAGATTATTTTGGAGTTCCTGTCCAAGGTCAAGCAAGTGCCCTTCACTGACATGTCGGAAGAGAGTGTCTCAGTGAAGCTGAAGCAACTGAAGGCCGAGGTGGTTGCAAAGAATAACAGTTTTGTCAATGAAATCATCTCGAGGATAAAGGCTCCGTGAGAGGGCGGTGGGGATGCTAGGACGGACGAGTTCACCCTTGCTTTGTGCTGTTTCTGGCAGTGCTTGCCACTGGAACCTGGGAGAGCAGCAGAATAATGAATGACAGTTGAAAACCTTGCGGTCTGTAGCTGGAAACTGTTTAAATGGGCTTGGGCAACTTTGAGCATGGTGCTGGATTTTATAAATAAAATCATGTAGTTTCTAGATTTGGAGTACCTTGTATTTCTTTGCAGTATGACTTGTATACATTTACTACACTAATACTTACCTATAGACCTTGTACAAATAAAGATTCTCAAAACAGAGGCCACACACATGGTACATAATTAAAAAAACAAACCTAGTGGGGTGGCACATACCTTTGATCCCAGTATGTAGGAGGCTAGCCTGGTCTATGTAATGAGACCCTGTGTCAAAAGACTTGAATAAATATCTTTCCAGAGAAAATAGGTAATGGATGAGGAATCAGTGAAGAGGGCCAGAGTTGAGGAAGGAAGTGAGAACTACAGGAGCCACCTCACCATGAGGGGTGGTTAGAAGCCTGCTGAGTACAGAGGGTACCCGCACACCAGTGGGGTGTAAACATTCAGCCCTCGGTGAAAACTTGAGAGGAAAACGTCCCAACAAAATGGACACACAAACAGCAAGGGTTTCATGTTTCAGTGTAGCCAAAAGGTGCAGGCGGCCCAGCGTCCTAACTGGGTGAGTGTGTTAAGCTGTGGTCTGGATGTGCGATGTAGTCTATTCGTGTTAAAAGAGACTAAGTAGCATGGGAAAGGCTGGGCAAGTCTTGAAAATGTGCCGAAAGAAAGATGCCAGTCTCAGGAGCTCACATGTGGTGACTGTATGATGAATCTCCTGCTAGAAGTCAAGTCGGTAAGCCGGGGTTGGTGGTGGGGTCCTGGGCATACCATACCCGTTGGGTTGTGGACATGGATGGTCATTGTTTGTGAACTGTATCAGTAAAGATCACTTTGCCTGAGAGGAAAGGTAAGTGGACAGCTGTAAACACAAAAGGTAGGGCGGGGCATGGTGGCACACACCTTTACATTAGCACTTGAGGGGCAGAGGTAAGCAGACCTCTAGACTTAGTGAGTTCCAGGGCAGCCACGGATACAAAGTCAGACTTCCCCTTTTTTTAGTTACCAGACACAAAAACCCATGCCAAACTGCTGCCTACTCCACTCTCCTCTAGACCTGACCACAATTTCAAGTGGTGGTGCCCCGTGTTGGTCAGGATATGAGGGAGCATTGCTGGTGGGTATAAGCTTAGTAAAACTGAAAGCACGGCCCCTATCCCAGGAGCACATGAGAATGTCCATGACAACTGAAAGACAGAAATGAACTACAGCTCCACCAAGTAACATCAACAGACCTTCAAACAGAACGAGTGCCCCACTTTTCCCACATACATGAAATTTGATTTTTACTATTTGTTTTATGAGTGCAGTGTTTGACCTGCATGAATATGGACATAGCATCCTGCCTGTGTACAGGGCCTACGATCTCCTGACTCTGGAGTTACACACAGGGTTCACTATGTGGGTGCTGGGAATCGAACCCCAGTCCTCTGGAAGAGCAGCAAATTAATTTAGGCACTGAACTATCTTTCCAGACCGGTGTGGAATTTAAGTGGAGTGTAAAAATGTTCCCAGCAGGGTGCAACTAGAAAAGGAATGACTAAATCAGTAGACTCATCCTGGTAGGATGGACGTTTTCCCAGGGCCCCTAGGCATTCCTAAGTAGCTCTGCAGGTCTTTGTTTTAGAAAATTACTGTTAGGATGGCAGTTTTGTTTCATTCCGTGTGAAGATCATTGAAAATTCAACCTAACCTTTAAATACTGTTCACTGTGTTCTTTTTCTTTGCTAGCTTTTCTTTCAGGAGTACAAAAGGCTTGTGAAGAAGGCCCGCTTGAATAAGGGATCTTTCTGTGACGAGCCAGGTTGGTCTGGAATGGTATGTAGATCCTCCTGCCTCAACCTAAGCTTTACTGCTAATCCACCACCTGCTGCAGGGGATTATTTGCTTATTTACTCATTTATTTCACTGTGTAACCCTGACTGGCCTTGAACTCATAGAGATCTATCTGCCTCTGCCTCTTTTTTTTGTTTTTTTGTTTTTATTTCGAGACAGGGTTTCTCTATGTGGTCCTGGCTGTCCTGGAACTCACTCTGTAGACCTGGCTGGCCTCGAACTCAGAAATCCACCTGCCTCTGCCTCCCAAGTGCTGGGATTAAAGGCATGCGCCACCACCGCCCGGCTTGCCTCTGCCTCTTGAATGCTGGAATTCCTGGCTCAGCCAGGGATCTTTATATAATTCAAAAGCAATTTTTAAAGTGAGCCGAGATATTTTCATCCCTTGGATGGCTGTGAAGGGGTGTTTGTAGATTGCTGTATAGAAGCATGTTGAAAGTGGAAATTAGCTAGGGTAGATTTAGTTGTTAGGGCTACTGAGTCCAAGACAACACGCAATATTGGAAGCTCTAAGAAGCAAGACTACTTCCTACTCTAAAGGAAGCTTGGGATTTAGTTCTAAGACATTTCTGAAAGATGGTTAGGGTCCTGGGGGCTTGAGTTGTATCCCCAACATGCATCAGGCCAGGCAGGCCCTTCCTTTTGGAACCTAAAGCAAGCTAGTTTCTGGCCTGTCAAGAATGGGGCTGGAGAGGTGGCTCAGTGGTTAAGAGCACTTGCCATTCTTCTGGAGGTCCTGAGTTCAGTTCTCACACCTGCATGGACAGGCAATACTGCCTGTAATTCCAGTTCCAGGGGTCCTAGGCCTCTGGCCTCCAGCTTCCTAGAGTACTGCACTCAAATGAATTCATACTCCCACATAAATAGCATGCAAACATAATTAAAAGTAAGTCATTAAAAAAACAGTTCATATATAGATATTTAGCCTAATTTTGTGAGGTTGGTCTTACAGTTGAAATATTAGCCAGTATTACCGAATAAAATGAGTATGTTAGTAACAGATTAAAAACTCAACCCAAAACATGAAATCTGTTAGAAATGTAAAGTAGTTTTACATTTTAACAGTAAAAAAAAAAAAAAAATGCATCTAAATTGTGGCAGTGGTGGCACACCTTTCATCCCAGCACTTGGGAGGCAGAGGCAGGCAGGTGTACAGAGTGAGTTCCAGGACAGGCTGGGTTGTAGAGAGTAAGTGCCTTGAGACACCTGCCACCTCCCCCACAATGTATCTGAGATGCAGTTTTGTAATTGATTGTAAATTTCCTTAAAAATGTTGTTGTTGGGGTTTAAAGGTTCTAATGAAACAGTGGGGAAAGGTCTGTGTGTGTGTGTGTGTGTGTGTGTGTGCGCGCGCGTGTGTGTGTGTGCGCGTGTGTGTGTGTGTGTGCGCGCACGCACGCGTGTATGTGTGTTTAGATAAGTTGCCAGCTGTACCGGCTTAGCTGGCCAGTGACTAGGGTAGGTATATTTAAAGAATAACTTGTTCTCCTCAAAGTCTCAATGTTCCACATACCAAGCACATCCTGTGAGACTTCTTGAGTATTAAATACATCTTCTATCCTTGGTCTTTCTGCATTTAGCTTTTTTTGGGGAAGTGTGTTTTTACCCTCAGCATATGGTATGAGCTGCTGATTCAGTATTGAATGGCTCTTTAAGCTTGTTAGTTACATTCTGTTGATTAAAATGGTGTTCAGAATAGTCAGGAAAAGCCAGTCCCTGGTCTGAAATAAACATTGTTAATTAGCTTCTGAAGGAGAATGAGGGAAGAGACTTTTACACAGATTTTTGTATGTTTGGGTTAAGAAGGGAGGGTGTGGTCAGGCAAGAGGATGAAAATGCCTAGAATGGCAGATTGTTAGTGTGAAGCTAGAGGTGCAGCCCAGTATGAGAGAGAATAGCTCCTGCCACATGTCCCCTCTGTGCCCACACCGCCTTCCTTTTTTTTTTTTTTTTTTTTTTT
>NW_022196912.1:5447182-5475544 GCF_008632895.1 Mastomys coucha | reverse complement strand
GTGGGGGAGTTGGGGAAGTGGGGGGGTGAGGGGTGGGGAGGTGGGGGGCTGGTAGCTCCTTGTACACAGCATGTCCCTGTAGTGATCCCTTCTTTTCTCCCACGAGGGAAACCTTGCACAGACCACAGTGTTTTTCTCCATCCCCCTGGTTTCAGGCAACATTCAGAATATACTCATTCTGGTTAGCACAGTTTTACTTTAGGGTTTGGTTTCTCCTCTCTGAAGTGTCCCCCGCACATGAACAGCCATATTGGTAAGGTAGGAGCACAAGAGCCATATGATGGCGGTGCTGTTAAATAATTTTGAATGGACTGTCCTTATTGAGAGAGGACCTCAAGGCCAGGTTGTATCTTGAGACCCGCCTGCCTCACTTTCCCTAATCCTAGGATGGTAGGTGGGAATTCCAGTGCCTTTCCCATCTAGCCCCACTTGTAATCTAGACCTGGTGACTAGGAGACTGTGTTGTAGTCCTTGTTCATCTCGGTGAGGCAAACAGATTAGAAGTTCCCTTAAATAGTTAAATTCTATCTATAAATACCTTCTATTTTAGAGGATTATCCCAACAGACTGTTCAGAACCTACTAGTCACTGCAGCCCTACTAAGCTTTACAAGTTATCTTGGACGGAGATAGCTATAGCCAAGTGGAGAATAATTAAATCTAAAGCACTTTAGCTTCTCAATACAGTCACTGGCCTTCAGGCTTAAAATACCCGACCAGGATGCGTTTTTTTCTTTTTTCTTTTTCCTTTTCTTTTTCTTTTTGACCCAGGGCTTCATGTACTTCATACTAGCCTTGCTGTGTAGCTGGGGGTGACCTTGAACATTGACTTTTTCTGCTCCCCCTTTTCAAGTGCTGGGGTTATAGGGTTATCCCAGTATGCCTAGTTCATGTGGTGCTGGGGATTAAACTCTGTGTGTGCTAGGCAGGAACTCTATAACTGAGCAATATACCAAGCCTCATTATGTGAACATTTTTCACATAATGATTAGGCTTAGGCTTTAATGTTTATTATCAAGCATACTGTGATGTTTTATTGTAGGACATTGGCTAGCTCAGTCGTATCAATCACGAAAATGACTCTCCATGCTGAGTCCTTAATGTCAAACACGGATTCCTAATTTGCTAAAAATCAGCCTTAATGTTTACTTCATGAAGTAGTCCATCTCAGAGGTCCTGAAGGTCTGAGAAAGGCTTTAGCTGGTTGGGGAGACGCTTCCAAAGACTCCCTAAGCAATTGTTTTAGTTACTCGGCCATGACAAACACCATGACCAAGGAACTTAGAAAAGGAAACGTCTACCCTGTCTTGAAAAACAAACAAAAGGAAACGTTTACTTTGGGGGCTCACAGTTCCAGAAGGTAGAGTCCGTGACTTTCACGGCAGGAAGCATGGCAGGGAGGACGCAGGCTAGGTGCTGGAGCAGTAGCTGAGAGCACACAGCTTTTGTTTGTTTTTTCTTTTGAAACAGGGTCTTGCCGTGTAGTTTTCATTGTTCTGGAACTCTCAGTAGACCAGACTGACCTCAAACTCACAGAGATCCACCTGCCTCTGCCTCTGCCTCTGCCTCCCGAGTGCTGGGATTAAAAGTGTGCATCACCACACTCAGCTGAGAATTCACATCTTGATTCACAAACATGAGGTAGAAAGATGTAGGTGGGAATGGTGTGAGCTTTTGAAATCTCCAAGTCTGTCCCTAGTGACTCAACATCTCCAAGAAGGAAATCCTTTCTAATCCTTTCCAAACAATTCCATCAACTGGGACCAAATATTTAAATATAGAAGCCTATGGAGGCTATTCACATTCATATGACCACATTCTCTCCCTGGCCCCTATAGGCTTGCTGTCTTATTATAATACAAATGCATCTAGTTCAACTTCAGTAGTTCTCTATCTTTTCTGTCTCAACACCGTTTAAAAATTCCAAAGTCTCTCCTGAGACCCAAGGCAGTCTCTTAACTTGTAACCCTCTGAAAAAAATCAAAAGGGCAAATTACACACTTCCAATATACAATGGTACAGAATGTACATTATTATTCCAAAAGGGAAGAAGAGTAGGACATGGTGAAGAAATACTGAACCAAAACCCGATCATAACCCAGCGGACAAACTCCAAATCCTGTAGTTCCATATCTGGTGTCAAAGGGCTTAGGTGGCTCTGCCCTTCCAGATTTGTTGATTACAGCACATTTCTTCTTGAGTTGGTTCCACTCCCCACATGCAGCATCCCAGGCTGACATCCCATGGCTCTGGCACCTCCAACACCCTGGAATGCCCAACACAATCTTTGACATTCATAGAATCATGAAATGGCCTCTCAGAGCCTCCCTTGCCACATGTCTGGCCTCAGTGGCTCCCCTTAACCATAGAGGAAGATTCTATTAATCCCCTTTTACTTGTGTATCCTTTTTGACTTTAAAACCAGAACCACCCACATTTGGCTGTCTACTGGGGATGGAGCCTAACCACTCCCTGAGTTATAACAGCATAAGCTTCCCATGAATTCCTTAGGCATTTTTCTTTTAAAAGTAGGATGCTTAGCTGTGTGGGGGTCTTGCCTGAGGGCTCCACTCCATTCATTCCATTCTTCTGCAGGCCCCTTATCTATATCAGCACAAGCCTTGGCTACAACATTCTCTTTCAACTGTCTAATTTGTTCATCTCTTTGCTCCACCCACTATAGACCTGCATAGCAGTGATCACAAATAAGCAAGTAACAAAGTCAATATTAGGCTGTCTTGAAATCTCTGCCAATGAAATTAGTCCAAAACTTCAATTTAAGTTCAGGAAGATTCTTAGGACAAGGTTAAAAATAAAAAACAAACAAACAAACAAAAAACCCTAGCCACATTCTTTGCCAAAATATCATAGGAATGGTCTCCAGCCCAGACACTTCCCCTCTGAAACCTCTTGATCCAGACCTCCATAGTCAACACTGGTATCAACACTTCTGTCTTTAATTCCAGCACTTGAGAGTCAGAGGCGGTGGATCTCTTAAATTCAAGGCAGCTGGTCTGCAGAGTGAGTTCCAGGACATAGAGACATATGGTTACATAGAGAAACATTATCTCGAGAAACAAAAAAGTTGTGTGTGTGTGTGTGTGTGTGTGTGTGTGTGTTATATCACAGCAGTAGCCCACTTCCTGGTACCAACTCCAGTCTTACTTTTCCATAGCTATGACAAAACATTACACCAAGACAATTTATACACGATGATGTTTAAATTGGGGCTCTCAGTCCCAGAGGGTTAGAATCCATGACAGTCTGGGAGCGTGACAGCAGACAGACATGGCACTGAAGCAGTAGCTAAAAGCTCACATCTCAATCCACATGCTAGAGGCAGAGAGCTAATTGGGAAAGGCATGGGCTTTTAAAACCTCGAAGCCAGAAGTGTTGACATTGATAGTGAGAATATAATGTTAGCAATGTTTAGAGCAATACACTGCAGGGGAGAGGGGTCCCTTAGATCTTAGGGTCTCTTGGAAGCCCTGCATGTTCTTCCACAAGCTAAGTTCTTCCAGGCTGGAGGGGAGTAACCTTGGGCTTCTCCTTATTACTCTGTTGAGATGTGCAACTACTGACTGAGCCGCATGGGCCTGGACGAAGTAGGAGTAAACACAGCAGCAGTGTACCCTGACTTGGACAACAGTCCTGCTCATCTCTGTCACTTTAAACTGGCCCCTCCCCTCCTCAGTTTCCTTCCTTCTTCTGTAACCTAAGATATTCGAGTGGATATTAGAGTTCTCAGATGCCACTCCATCAGGGCCGAGTGACTAAACCGTTCAGAAAGCAGGGGTACAGAGAGTGCCCTGACCTACGAGCATTCAAAGATGTAAGTTAGGCTTGAGGGTGTAAGTTCAGGGATAGAGTCTTGCATGAGATTTTCAGCTTATTCCCCAGCTCTGCAAAGCAAAGCAAAACAAAAGCCCACTAGCCAAGAAAATGTGTCTTTATCCTCAGGTTAATACCTGGGAACCACATGGTAGAGGAGAACGGACTCCAGGAATCATCTCACTTTCATGTGTATGTATACACATGCACACAACTAGAAAATCGAGAGCCCTACATAGTAACAAAATGTAAAAATCACGTTAATCAGAAGGTGGTCTTTCTATATTATATATGTTATTTATATTTAAATGAAATTAAACATAAGTGCCCACAAACATTTTTCTGGGAGTCAGACCCAGGGACTGGTCCACACCTGCTAAGAAAACATTTTACCATTAAACTACATTTCAAACACTTAATTTCTCTATGGCAAAAATACTCAAAATCAGGCTGGAGAGATGGCTCAGTGGTCAAGAGCACTGACTGCTCTTCCAGAGGTCCTGAGTTCAATTCCCAGCAACCACATGGTGGCTCACAACCATCTGTAATGAGATCTGATGCCTTCTTCTGGTGTGTCTGAAGACAGCTACAGTGTACTCACATATAATAAATAAATAAAATCTTTAAAAACAATACTCGAAATCATTTCCAGTAGCTTTTTGAGGTACCGTTGCTTTTGAGATACATAGTCCATACTTGCTATGTTTAGTCCCTGTGCTGTTTGGGAATGTACTGTGCTCCTAACTCACACAGTCAGCTTCTCCCCAGCCCTTTCCTCCCTCTCTTCCAAGACTGCTCAGCACATCCACTGCCATGAACCAACCCAATTATTGCTGTGTGAGTGAAGTCACCTGGGACTTTCTCTGTGTCTACATTGTCTCATTCAAAGCCATGACCTTGGTTTTCCTGATAAGCTGAGCTACAGAAGGTCCTGCACAGCTCTGCTGTGAATTCTAATTGTTTACCCACAGAACTTAAATGCCAACGAGTGTTGGGATAACAACTACACTGGGCTGGGGGAAGGGTGTGAGGATGGGAATCTGCTACTCTTTGTAAGATAATCTCTAAAACTGGAAAACAGCCACATAACTGCTACTGAAAAACAGAGAAAAGGCTAGACAATTGTGCTCAGAGGGTTGAGCGTGGCCCTCTGGGACTGTGAAGAAGGCAGCATTGGGAAGGCGCTGTGTTCCTTTATGTGCTTTTTCTGATCTACAGAATGAGTTTCAGGTCAGCCAGGGATGTAGAGTGAGACCTTGTCTCAAAAACAAAAACAAAACCCCCACAAAACCAAAACAAAGTAAAATAAGCAGCTTCATATGCAGCAGCGATAAAGTCCTAGAGAAAGGAGTCAGGGAAGCGCCCTGTTCAAAGTGCTCCTACCCAGATCTAATACTTTGGAACTCAATTAACTGAGGGAGAGAAAGCTACAATGAAAATTTCAAGACATTGTAAAAGGAAACCAGGTTAACTGGGTGTGATGGTGCACACCTTTAATCCCAGCTTTGGAGGTTGAGGCACATGGATCTCTGTGAGTTCCAGGCTAGCCTGGTCTACAAAGCAAGTCCAGGACAGCCAGGGCTACACAGACCCCAGTGGGCCAAAGACCCCAATTAAAAACCCGAAACTTAAAAATAAATAAACCTTAAAAACTAAACGTGCCAGTACTAGCCAAAGGCAGGTGATTTCCCCAGGGACAGCTAAGTGCAAAGGCCCGGTAAGAACTCAGGGCCTGGACCAGCTCCCACAGCTGCACAGCTGCAGGGCTGCTCCTGTCCTTTTTAGTCTGTCCTGCATTGGCCAGCTAACCAGTGCTTCACAGCATGTCGCTGGGCCCTCCTCACTGTGGCAAGAAAATGTGACTTTTTTCTCTCTGCATCAGCTACAAATGAGCTAGTAATGGGCTCCTGCCCCTTCTCTGGAGGATTCCTAGGGGTAAGTCCTTACTGCCTAGCCCTTTCCTGGCTTCTTGCTGCCAGACTGCTGTGTGTGCAGAGAACACAGGCTCATGAAGACCATCTTTAATGTATCCACTATCTCCTCATTTAGATCATTTTGTGAGTTTACAGATTCCTCATGAAAGGCCCAATTAAAATCTTGGAAGAAGTCTGGGCTCTGTACATTGTCCTCAGAGGAGTGACAAAGCCCTGACTATGGAGAAAGGAAAGGAAAGGCAGCATTGTTGCCAGGTTAAGAGATCTAGAACGTGAGGCGTCTTGTATAAAGGGAGAACACGTTCTAATGTTTTCATCAGGGAGAGAGAAATTGGTATCAGTTAAGATGAGACTCCAGCACTTATCTTGGAGTAGAACGTGAAACAAAGCCTGGGAGTATTTAGTCATCCTCTAAGCAGCCTCTGGATCTCTTAGGACATGCTCACATCCAGCCACATTGTTTATATACAGGCTGGATATTTAGCTGTTGCCACCAGATTGTATTTTCCTGTCTACTTTGATGAACAAGTTGCAATGGTGTGAATAATCGGTTCTCAATAGTTATAGGTAGTCAGGGGATGGCTCAGCAGGTAAAGGCCCCTGCTGTGCAAGTATGAGAATCTGAGTTTGAGTCCCTAGAACCCCCATAAAAGCTAGAAGCATAGGAAGAATATTGGATCCGAGAGCTCCTGTGGGAGATGAGAGGTGGAGGCAGGAGAATTCCTGTAAATTTGTATGGCATATGAAATGGAAAACAGCAAAGAGATTCTGTCTCAAAGTAGAAAGCAAGGGCTGACTTCTAAGGTCCTCTGATCTCCCACCTGTGTAGCATGCGTGCGCGCAGACACACACACACAGCATGTGATATAATGTGGATGGGAGAAATGGATGGGTAGATGAGTGAATGGATTGGTGAGTGAATGGATGAATGGATGGATGGATGGATAGGTGAGTGGATGGGTGGGAGAATGGATGGGTGGGTGGATGGGTGGACAGATGGGTGGGTGGGTGGATGGATGGGTGGGTGGGTGGATGGGTGGATGGATGGATGGGTGGATGATAGATGGGTGGATGGATAGGTGGGTGGATGGATGGATGGGTTGGTGGGTGGATGGATGGATGGGTGGATGGATGGGTGGGTGGGTGGATGGATGGATAGATGGGTAGGTGGATGGATGGGTTGGTGGATGGGTAGATGGATGGGTGGGTAGATAAATGGGTGGTTGGGTGGATGAATGGATGGGTGGATGGATGGGTGGATGAATGGGTGGATGGGTAGATGGGTGGGTGTAACGGGCCAGAGATCCTTTGTCCCCTTCAACCCATGGGAACAAGGTCCTGGTGATCAGGTGGGCAAGGCGTAGGCAAATTGAAAAAATGACACACACAGATGTGGGCACAAGGAAGTGCAGAATCTGAGTGTATGTATTCTCAAAAATGGCATCAGACTTTTTATGGTCATTACAAATGAAAAAGAAAATGTCAGCCAGCTATGGTTCTAAAGCAGCCACCTCTTCTGGATGGGCACTGCACGCACACAATCCACCGCCTGGACCCAGAACGGCTGAGCCCAGTGGCTGCTCGAATGCCTCGCAATGCAGCTCTATTGCAGCACAGCTCCTCTTCTTCACAGCTCTCTCCTCTCTCACACACTAGGCTTTTATAGTCATCTTAAACACAAAATGAAGTAAAATAAGCAGCCAGGACAGATTGACAGAAACTAGGCAGGCAGGCATCGGCCACATCAAAGTCACTTTGAACTAACAGCCAGGTGCCAATGATTCCTCTGGGTCTGTTGGAGGCAAGCACCAGGAGGTCCCATTCTAGCAGCTCCTGGGAATGGTCTGTGCTGCAACATAAATATTGGTGCTGGAAGCCCTTCAGCTTCTCTCTAGTAAGTAAAGCAGTTCTGCCATGTAGGCTGCTCTGAGAATTCTTTTACTTTGTTTACAGTAAACATTAATGTTTGATCTTCTATCGCTAACTCTGGAGACACCCTGTCTGATAAAGCAGCTTCCTTGTGAAAATTCCAAGCTAACAATAGCTTGGCATCAATTAGGATCTGTTGGAACACTGTGGTGGCCAGGGAACAATGCTCAATCTTAGTTTTAGCTATTTATGAATCATTTCTTGGGGCACCTTTATGCCTGAATAATAAAGAAAGCACATTGACTATTGCAAAGACTAAAAATCTGGAACACATCTGAGTATGGATGTCAACAAATGAATTCCAGGAGGCTAGTTTCCTTTGAAGCTGTACACCTCAGATCCGTGAACAAGCTTTCAGGCCTGACATGTGGATTTTA
Source organism: Mastomys coucha (assembly GCF_008632895.1). Taxonomy (NCBI): domain Eukaryota; kingdom Metazoa; phylum Chordata; class Mammalia; order Rodentia; family Muridae; genus Mastomys; species Mastomys coucha. The sequence continues at coordinate 5,467,474 of NW_022196912.1, read as the reverse complement.
CTGGAGTGACGAGTGGGTGTGGCAGGTGGGTGGGTGGATGGATGGGTGGATGGGTGGGTAGGTGGGTGGATGGATGGGTGGATGGATGATGGATGGGTGGATGGATGAATAGATGGATGAGTGGATGGATGGATGGGTGGATGGATTAATAGATGGATGAGTGGATGGATGGGTGGGTGGATGGGTGGATGGATGAATAGATGGATGAGTGGATGGATAGGTGGGTGGATGGGTGGATGGATGATGGATGGATAGGTGGATAGATGAATAGATGGATGGATGGGTGGATAGATGATGGATGATGGATGGATAGATGGGTGGATGGATGGGTGGATGGATAGATGGATGGGTGGATGGATGGATGGGTGGGTGGATGGATGGATGGATAGGTGGGTGGATGGATGGATGGGTAGGTAGATGGATGGATGGATAGGTGGGTGGATGGATTTACTAGTTATGGATAATCAGGCTTGGCCCAGGAAAAAATTGTGGATCCCTGAGGAAAGGAAAGAAAGGATCTGGTACTCATTGAATGTCTGTGCTGGACATTGCTTGGCACTTTACAAACTTGCCATTTTAGGAGGGCCTCACACAGAAACAGTTGGATAGGTTTGTTTTCTCATTTCAAGATGTTAAAACAGCAAGGGAGGGGTGGCACCTGCCTTCCCAGAAATGGGGAGGCAGAGGTGAGTGGATCTCTTGAATTCAAGGCCAGCCTGATCAGCAGTGAGTTCCAGGGCAGCCAAGGCTACCCAGAGAAACCCAGATTCTTAGACAACTTAAGGAGTTTGGTAGTGGGACTGTCATCTGGGTCAGTGTGAATGAAAACAGCTACTATTGTCTGAAGGTCGGGCTGATACCTAGTTGAAGGTAGATTTTACCCAGAAGTCTTGGCTTAGGTGTAGGATTATAGAGGAGCAGGCTCAGCCACTGTGGTGAGGATTAGAGCCAGTGAGTTTCAGCAGGAACTGGGTGACTCACATCTGTCCCCTTCTAATGTAAGAGTAGTCTGAAGACAGTGTTCTCTACCCTCAGAAGAGCTCTCTAGAATGTTGTGTACTGTGTCCCGGGATACCACCTGTCCCCCAGCTTTGCCCCCATGGGCTGCAGGCTACACCTTCTTGCTCATGCCTGAGTGGAAGTACTGAGAGGAGGTGTCACTTGGGTATGTAGCAGTTGGCCATAGACCTTTGGAGCCTGCATGTGGAACTGCTGGAGATGGCATCTTTAATGTGGCTGCTTCGGTACCCTGGTTCCACATCAGCCATGAGCCTGTCTCTCACAGGCCTAATGGAGGTGACTGAGGGTAAGGCGAGCATGCACACCCTCAGCCCATGGAATAAGCCACTGTTAGTTGCTGTCTTTTCTGTAACTGGGCTGCTGACAAACTGAAGATCATTTTGCTTAGAATCCTCAGCACCCACCCTTCATTACTGTGATTTCTGTTTATGTTCACCAGGTATCAGTGAGATCTATTCTGTGGAGTGTGTGTGTGTGTGTATGCATCTGTGCATGCGTTGTATGTGTGTCTGTGTGTGTGTGCGTGTGTGCGCGTATGTATGTGTGTGTGTGCATGTGCGTATGTGTGTGTGCATGTGCATGCATGTGTGTGTGCATGTGTATGTGTGTGTATGTGTGTGTGCATGTGTGTGCATGTGTGTGCATGCATGTGTGTGTGCATGTGTATGTGTGTGTATGTGTGTGTGTGCATGTGCATGGATGTGTGTGTGTGTGTGTGTGTGTGTGTGTGTGTGTGTTTGGGCCAGTGCTGTCATATGTGTAAGCATACATACCCCTCTGTATCTCTCTATAACTCCAAGGTCTGTGGCAGCTGTGGAGGGAGAGGGCTTCCATTGCACACAGTCATGTTTCTAGAACAATGATTTACACTGATGTAAAGTCATGGGGTGAGCAGACACTCTGGCTGTGGGGTGTGGGTGTGTACATATGGTGAGCAGTGCGTAGGACTCTCCATGGGACAAGGAGAAGGACCCAGTTGGGGGTAGAGGGACCACACTAGAATGTGAGGTTGGAGCAAGATATCCACTTCACCCCCTCTGCCCCAAGTTTGCCTCTAAGTTCAGGCTTTCCGTTCTTGGGGTATCTCTGTACTAACGCTGTGACAGACTTCTGGAAGGACAGACACACTGCATTCTTTAGTGTGGGTCATTCTGTATCGTAGTGCCTGGCACAGCTGTTTGGGAAGAGGGGTTTATTTTGGCTCATGGTTTGAATGTGCTCTCCTCGGAATAGGGAAGTTGTGTAATGAGAGTGGCTATGCCAGTTGTTCTTCCCAGGATCCAGTCCATGGGAACATGCCACTACATTCCACCACATGCTACCCACATGCCACCCACATGCCACTACATGCCACCCACAGACCACCACAGGCCACTACATGTCACTACATGCCACCTACATGCCACCTACATGCCACCACATGCCACTACATACCACCCACATTTGTTCAACTTCCTCTCTAGTTGACTGTGCCTGGATAGCTTCTATGGACATGCCCAGAGGTGTGTCTTCCAGGTGATTCCAGATCTCAAATGGACGGTGAAGATCAGCTATCAGACAGTGGTTATTATTGGTATGTAGCTATCGAGCATGTGTGTCTAGAGCAACTGAAGAGTGGACATCTTAAGAAAGTTTATTATGTTTGTTGTGTGTAGGGGCAGGTGGGGGGAGAATTTCTGCCACAGTGAGCTAATGGAGACCAGTTCTCTCCATGAATCAAACTCAAGCCATGAGGTTGGTGACAAGACCTTCTTCCTGCTGAACATCTCGACAGTCCAAGATTGGAAATTTAATTTTAATATAAATCCATGTAATCCTAAGTATCTATGTGTAGCTAGTGGGACATGAGAGTACGGCATGCATCTAGAGAACACTTTACGTGGCCCTGGGATTATAGACACTGGAGAGATGAAGAGGCCACCCCTACCCTCAGCAGGTAACTGTTCCATCTCAATAGGCATGCTTCTTCCCAGCACATCCAGTTGCTGGTCCTGCTGTACCCTGTCCATGGAGACAGAACTGGGGCAAGTTGTTCAAGCTACACTGACTCTTGGTAGATGCTACACATGTCTCTTGATCCGTGGGCCTCTTACATCTCTCCCCTGTTCCCTTCAAGGTGGCAGAGAACTTAGGCCAGCCCCTCATTTGGCTGATGTAAAAAGGAACCTGACTGATAAGAGGGACCTGGTTGCAATCATATGTAGGCAGAGGCGAGCCAGAAGTGCTGACTGACTGTTGCCACCTGGCTAAGTGTCTTTCTAATGATTCTACAGTCAACCCTCTGTGAACGTGTCCCTCAAAAGGGAACAGTCTGCTCTCAGAGTGGATTAGAGTAGGCAGGCCGTGAGAGGAATGGTTGCTCTGTACTTCCTCTGAGGCTGAGGCACCTTGAGTCCAAGTGTTTACAACCACCTGGGTAACACAGTGCAACCTTGACTCCAGAACAAACTGATGACTGAGGTGTCCTACTGGAGTGGCATATTCTTTGATCTTATTTTTAAGGATTGATTTTGTTTTGGTTTATGTGTATGTGTGTATCTTTCTATGTACTGTTTGTACGTGTGTGCACGTACCCACAAAGGCCAGAAAAGTTCATTTGATCCCAGGAATCTAGTTACTGGAGTTTGTGAACTTCCTAACATGGTGCTGGGTATGCCATTTTAGACTAATTGCCTCTAAACTATTTTTGCTTTGCCAAGGCTTGGAAGTCTGAAAACTACATTTCCCAGAATCCCTTGGCAATTTCCTTCCAGATAAGGCTTGTCAACAGGGCATAATTGCTGAGGGATGAGGTGATGACAAGACAGACATTGGGGCTGAATACACTAGCAATAACAATGAGCTACAAGCCCAGCCTTCCCATGAGCCCCTAGAGATCCCACTGCAGCTACAGAGTGTGCCCTCAGCAGCCTCTACAGGAGCCACTCTCACCAACCCCATGGCTAACTTGAAGAAAAATAGTTTCCAGGTCCTCTTGCAGCCATGTTAGGTTATATGACAAAAATTGGGCTGATAGAAAGAGAGTGAAAGTGGTATGCTGCCTTAGGGCCATGCCTTTGAGGGGAGATGTACATCTAGACCTGTGCCTTACCTGGAATATAATAAGTCAGTCATCTCGGGCCATTCCATGTGATGGTGCAGAGATGGGCAGGCACAAGCATGCTGGGAGCTCCATGCTGGCTCCCCTTCCTGGGAGAGAAATAAACTTCTTACCTGTTGTTAGCCAGTTTTATTTTGGATTTCTGTTAGCATAGGCCAGTTTGCTCTCTAACTAACATGTGATCCATGAAGTAGACATGGCAGGCTCATTCCCAGGGACTCACTGGTACTCATCACTCCCCAGTGGTTGGGATTTGATCCTCTTCTTTGCTCTCTCCACGATGTCGGGCTCTCAGCAGTTCTCAACCTATGGGTCATGACCTTTTCACAGGGTTACAACAACCCTTTCACAGGGGTTACGTATCAGATTTCTTGTACACTGGATATTTTACACTGTGCTTCATAATCTTAGTTAAATTATAGTTATAAAGTAGCAAACAAGGAAAGAAGAAAGAGAGAGAGAGAGAGAGAGAGAGGAAACACACAAGAACCCCAGCATCTCCCTAGTGGAGCTCACTGTCTTTCCTGTCTAAGCCTGTTTGTCCTCCAGGGTGATCAGTTTCAATGTGGTCCCACTTCCATCCATCTACTTAGCCTGAAACCTGGGACCTCTTGGACTTACAATTTTTGTTAGGATTGTGTTTATTTGAGGTGTGTGTGTGCACATTATGCCATGACACATTTGTGGAGGTCAGAGGGCAGATCGCAGGATCTGATTCTGTCTGCCAAGTGGGAGTGAACCTGGATCTTCAGGCTTGTCAGCTGATGTGTTGACTTCCTGAGCTGCCCCACTGATCTTTCTCCCAGACTTCTGCCCACAAGCAGGCGCGGTCATGGCTTCTGTCGGCCAAGCCCTTCTGCAGCCCTCCCTCACTTTCACAGACTCTTCTTCCCCAGTCATTCTACAGGATGAGCTGAAATTGCTTTGGTTTACAAGGCCTTTCATAATCTGACCCTCAATCTCATCTTTGTTCTGTCACCTCAGACCTGAGTAAATATATGCTCCTTTCTTGAAGGAGCCCGCCCCTGTCCTTCTCCCGTGCTGCTCCCTCTGCCTGTATCCTCTCACTGTGAGTCACCAGCAGACTCGCTGCAGCCCCCTCTCCCTGTGGGCTCAGTGTGAAAGCTTCCTCTGCAGCATCGGAGTGACCACATGCTTTCAGTGGTCCCAGCATCCAAGAGTGGCTGTGGCTACAGACCCTCCCACCTATGCTGACGTGCCAGCCAGTTATTAGTCACCATGAGCCTGGAGTTCAGGGTCTGCAGCACCAACATGTTTTCTCATTCTTTTTCTTCAGCTTCTGATTCAATAGCCCCAAACTAGAGAAGCTCCTGAACTTCTGGGGCCCAGACAAACTGGAGGGGGAAGCACCATTTTGTTTTCATAATCATGATAAATATACAAGTCTCTTGTGCAGCGCCTGGCCTGTTGCATGTCAAGTTCCCTTTTCTTTTATACTTATTAGGAACACAGCTATCTTCATAGAAAGATGACATTATCCGTTGACTCCTAAAATGTCATTCAGGAATCACAGGTCTTAGGACCTGAAAAACAGCGAAGGGTCACCTGATCATTCAATGAAGAGATGTGTGTTCCACATAGCCTGGCCACAGCTGGAGACCCTCATCAAAGACAGTGCTGGTGGGTGACTGAAGCCCAGGCATGCCCAGCATTTTAGCCTAGCTAATGGTCTCAGTTGGACACAGGGCTCTTAGAAGCCCACTCTCCAGAGGGCTCCAGAGGGCTACTGGTCAGGGGGCTTTAAATGGGAGGGGGACTCCACAGATCATGAACCGGCTGAGCAGCTTTCTCTAGCATTAAAACAAAAGGCAAGAACTGGTATAGAGCCAGTGGTTTGATGAAACTTCTTTTATTTGTTTTTATTTTATGTGTATGAGTGTTTTGCCTGCATGTATATATTCTTTTTGTGTGTATGCAGTGCTCAAGGAGGCCAGAAAAGGGCATTGGTCCCTGGAACTGGAGCTACAGCCAATTGTAAGCAACTGGGAATCCAAGGAGCTGGGGTCTAATCTTGGTCCTCTGCAACTGCTCTTAACCTCTAGCCATGTCTCCACCCCTGATTAACCTTTTGTTCCATCTTGTCACGTAATGTCATAAAAGTCCCTGGTGTAGACAGGAGAGGGGAGAGGCTGGTACATTTGGTTGGTTGTAGTCAGCAGGAGGAGAGCTTAGGATGCTGGAGAGTGTAGACTTTGGCGGGTGGGGCCAGGTTGGGTGCAGCCATGGATTAGGACACATGGGAGAGCTGGACTCATGCTGATGATAAAGGAGGTAGAAATTGGTTAGTAAGTTTAGGGTAAACAGACTCAAAAGAACAGTGACCAGCTTCTTTCTTGGCTAAAAGCAGGACATGCCAGGCCTGTTGACAGCTTCACCCTGTAGAGAGCTCAGAGATGCCAGCAGTGTTTAAACTCAAATGTCTCTGGTTCTGGTATGGTCAGAGGCTAGGTGATGGGAAGGTAGTATGTGTGTGTGTTTGTGTGTGTGTGTGTGTCTGTCTGTGTGTGTCTGTGAGTGTATGTGTGTGTCTGTGTGTGTGTGTCTCTGTGTGTGTGTCTGTGTGTGTTCCTTACCTCAATTTCTCTGAAAAGAATACCCATCTCCTGGAAATAGTGACAATATAACTGAAAGTTCTAGATACTTGCAATGAGAACCCGGCTGACCAGCGTACCCTCTCCCTCTTCCTTTCTCCAACATTATTAACTCCAAGGCAGCCAGGCTCAGTGGTACCCTATTTCCTGGGACCCTTCCTGCTACAGAGAACCTCTGTTCTTTCTTTTCCTTTTGTAAGTGTTCGCCTATTAGTCTATAATAAACATCTCTCTAATACCTTCTGTTGTCTGAATTTCACTCTTCAAATTTTCCAAACAAGTACCTGATATCTCGGGGTGGCTTTGGTGGCTATCGAATTTCTGGGTCCCTAGATCCTGAGAAAGGCTCTGTTGTCCCCAAAGACTCGTCTGTAATCCTGCACCACTGGGAGGGGCATGTGGAGGAGGAAGGACTTCTCAGTGGCTCTGGGATGCTAGAGCTGTAAAAGAGAGCAAACCACGAGAAGGAACCCATTTCCCTGGGGACACAGAAGGGGCTCCCGTGTCCTCTCGGAGTGGGGACACCTTACATCTCTGAGCACTTTGTACTTCTTGCTTCTGCTCACACCTAATAGGGATGTGGAGTCATGATCCCATTCGAAAGATGAAGGAAGCAGGGAGCAGAGTCAGTTCTGTGACTGCAGATCTAGCTCCAGCATCCAGAGCTCCGTTTGGAGTGGAGAATCTCTATAATGCGATTGATTGCTCTGTGTCTGTAGTGCGGGTTCAACAATCACCTGTACTGCTTACCACAGTACTAATCCTAGTGCCTGCCCAGTTCCCTCCTGGGTGGGGCCTGGCCCCAGCATCTTTTCAAGATCACTTTGGAGGGTCAAGTGGACAACCAGGTTTGAGAACATGGTCATGGTTCAGTGCATGCCCTGACTCTACCCAGCCTCAGCCCAGTCTGGCTCAGGAGTAGCTCTGTGGATTTGTAGAATAATACCCTTGGCAGTCACAAGTCTGAAAGGGCCTGGAGAGGCAGTGTGAGCAGGACATCAGGAGGCGGAGCTCTGATCAGACAGAAAGCAAAACAGCTCAAAGGATGGCAGGCTGCTTTTTTTTTTATTCACCGTTAATTTTAAATGCCCTTTAGTCCTCTCAAAGTGCTACTCAGATGGAGAAGAGCATTCTGTTCAAGTGCTGTAGGCTTGCCTGCATGCTCGAACCACTCCCCAGAGAACACAGCATCAAGGAGTAGTAAAGCTGGGGCCAGCTTCCTTGGGGGGTTGAGGCGGGGAGCAGGATCTTGGGAGGGGTCGTGCTGAGACACCATTGCTTCTCCTCAGAACATAGTGAGGCTGGCTTTGCCTATAGGTGCTGGGGCTTCTCCGGGGTCATGAGAGTCCAGGCTCCACATCTGTGGTGCTGAGACCATGTGTGGCCAGGAATGGCTTCAGTAGGTCCTTTCCCCTTCTCATTCTGCAGGTGGAGCCTTCAGAGTCGCCCGGTGTTATTCAGCCATCCTAGAGACAGACAGACAAAGCCCCAGCACCCTCTTATGGACACTGAGTGCCCCCAAGCTGCTAGCTGGCAGGGCCTCCCAGACACTGGCAGAGTATTGTGCTTGTTTTGCCCCCCCTAGGAGTGTAAAAGGTTACATTAAGATAGACCCAGGTGGCCCACTGGCCTGGTTGGGGTGCTGCTGGCCTCAGTTCCCCCTAGAAGTGTCTCTTCTATTGATAAGGGCTCAGTTACCCTCACTCCAAAACCTGTGAAGGTGCCCGCTGCGGGGTCTTGGTGACCATCTATTTCTTAAGGGTGGGCTTGAGACTGGATGCTGGCTTTTGTGTAACACATAAACACATGCACACTGCACACAAATCTCCCCAACACAGAGGGGAACAAAGCCCTAGGAGATCTTGAGAGAATGAAACAGGAAAAAGAAATCATTCTTCTCAAAGTGGCCTCACCTGGGCGGGTCCCTTGAGGAAAGGGCTAGTAGCTGGCTGTAAGGCTGCTGTGCGTGTGTACACCTATGCACGACATGCAAAGGCTGGGTTCCCTGTCACGGTTCAAGGGTTGAAGGCCTGAGATTGTCTGACCATTAGACCATCCCACCAGGACCTTGAGCTTTACTGGGGAGACACAGGGGCTGATTGCATGGCTTTAGTGGCAAGAACATCAACAGTGGCTTCTTTACTGACCTGATTATCTATCTCTAAGAAGGGTTGATGCCCAGCCCCTGGCTTCTGTGTTCTTTGTGGCCACAACCAGAAGACAAAGGATTATGGGAGTCACACTGTCATTATAGGAGCCCACAATGCACTAGGACACTGTATGTGTGTAGACCTGAGGTCAGGCAGGTGAGCCGAGAACATTGGTGAGCTGCCAGCCATGGGTCAGACTAGAGACACCCATGATCATGGAAGAGGTGTTGCCATCTAAGGACGTGGAGCCCTTCTTAGAAAAGGGGTCCTGATCGACATCAGTGTCCCCAAAGTGATAGGAGAGCTTTTCTTCTTAGCTTTCCCTTAAATAGGAAGCCATACCACGTAACTCTATTGGTCCATCAAGTCCCCTGACCCTGGGAGCCCCAGCTTATCAAGAGCTCAGCAGCCTCCAGGCATCTGGGGCATAGTAGGACTGAGACTGGTGTTATGTGGTAGGAACCAGAGGGACAGGGACAATGATGTACAGGTGTCACTGGATCCTGAGATACTATGTATTGTACTTGGAGGACAAAGTTTTCTCTGGGAAGTCATGAGAAGGAAGGAAAGGGGGGCTCCCCTTTCCTGCCCCTACAACATGCATGTGCTTCCTCTAAAGGCTTGCTCTAACTGCAGCCAATTGCCTTCTTCCAAAGCCAAAGCACAGGGAGGGAACTGAAAACATCTAAGGCCGTGCAACATAAGCCACTTAGAGAGCCTAAGAAGCATGGTGACAGAGGGCCCTGCCAAGGGACGCTTGGCATTCTTCTTCCCTGGAGGAGGATCCTGGAGGTTGCTCCCCATTCTCCCAAAGGAGGCAGGATTCCATGCAGAGCTATGCATTCATTCCTCAGTATGGTGGTCTGGATGTCTTATTAGGTCCATCTAGCTGTGGTGACTTGGTGACCAAGCCTTAACCCTACTATGCCGATTCCAGGACTCCCTTCCTGTGGGCAAACTGCTTATTTTGCCTGGTCCAGATGCCTCTGCCATGGGAATCTCTACTTCCCCCTCTGGATGGCTCAGCTCCCCAAGTTATTTCCCGTTGCCTAGGTGACATCTCTAATTGGATGTTTTTTTAACTGTTCCTCTTTTAAAGGGATAAGCCCGATGCTTTCCTTCCAGGTCCTGTCAGAAGGCCTATACTGGATAAAGTATATCCAGTATATTCTGGTACCCAAGCCATCATTCAGATGCGTTCACGAGCTGGCCCCAATGGACAGTCACAGTGGATCCTGGAAGCATGGCTCCTGGAAGGGTCTACCCCTTGAAGATTTAGCAAGACTAAATCCTTTTCCTGCCAGCTCTACTTCATTAATGTCACACCAGATTAGAGCCTGTGTTTAAAGACCAACCGTTGCACAGCAGGATAGAAATTACTCAAATTTCTAACCCTCCCTATGGCTGGATTAGTTCTTTTCCTTCCTATCTGAACTGGAAGGGAAAGGAGGAGTTTGACATTCAAGCACGGCTCTTCATGGTGTGTGTGTGTGTGTATGTGTGTGTGTGTGTGTACATGTGTGCACACACACTCCAGGCACACTGCCAGGGAAAAGGATGACATTGAGTGTCAAGCACGGCTCTTTATGGTGTGTGTGTGTGTGTGTGTGTGTGTGTGTGTGTGTGTGGAAGGGGAAGGGGGAGTTTGACATTCAAGCACGGCTCTTCATGGTGTGTGTGTGTGTGTGGGTGTGTGTGTACATGTGTGCACACACACTCCAGGCACACTGCCAGGGAAAAGGATGGCATTGAGTGTCAAGCACGGCTCTTCATGGGGTGTGTGTGTGTATGTACGTGTGTGTGTGGAAGGGGAAGGAGGAGTTTGACATTCAAGCACGGCTCTTAGTGGTGTGTGTGTGTGTGTGTGTGTGTGTGTGTGTACATGTGTGCACACACACTCCAGGCACATTGCCAGGGAGAAGGATGGTATTGAGGTCATACTTTTGCTGGAATTCCTATCAGAAGTGGTGCACAGTGGGTCACACTGTGTGCTTATAAACACTGACACTACTTTTCGTACATGTTCACATTTCTTTAGATGAGACAAAGGGCAGAAGTGTGCTCCTTCACAGCTCCTAACTCTGCCGTTTCAAGGAAGCCTTGGACATCTGGGTGTCTCTCTGCAGAGGATGAGTCTGGGAGGTTCTGTCCCTTAGTCTGAGGACCATTCAGAGCATCCCTTTAATTCCATGACTCCTCTGGGTTCTGGCAGCTCCCCCCCTCCTGCCTCCTCCACCTTGGGTGCATAATACAATGCAGAGAGAAAACAAACCCACCTGGTTATTTGAGGACCACACAGGATTTAGTACGTGATCTTATTGTGTCTGTCTCCAAACACTATGTGGTGGGCACGGAAACTTAATGGCCTGGTATTTGTAATATGGCTGCTTTGGGTTTCTGGTGCTGCAGGCCCCTCATGAGTAGAGGGTAGAATCTCTAACCAAAGAAGAGGTGGATGGGGGGCAGGGGCTGTGCTCTGAACCTCTAGGCTTTTTAAAAAGAGGAAGAATTGAACTGGTCAGTGATAGTTACGAGGACAACAGTAACCAAGGCTTCTCTAAGAGGAGGCAGCCGTCTATTAGTTATAGAAAGCCGCCCTTGCGTGTGCATGAAGCTTGTGAATGAAAAGAAGGTTGGGGGCTCATAGCAGAGAACACACTGAAGCAGAGCATGACTCTCAGTCACAGAGCTCCTCCCTGCAGGTCTCCTGGGCTTCTACAATAGGACTTCTAAGTGGACCAGCTGAGAGCTGAGAAAGGCCGGCTAAGCCCCTCACCATTGGCAATTTCCGTGTGTGGGGGGGTTATGCTGCCGACCGCGGGTGGGTGCTGTGTTTCCTCTAATTGCATAATACTACACCATTCCCTGTGTGTAGCGGCTGTTCTATATATATACACAGGGAGGCAACATATGGCTCACCCTACCCCCACCTGTCAAAACTGTGACTATGTCACTACTGACGACCAGAAGGAAGCTGCTAGGCTGAGCCAGGATTCTAAAGGCTGAGGAGGTAATTCAGAGCCATGAAAGGCGGCACCATATGCTTTGGGGTTGCCAGCTGCTTCTGTGCATGGGGAAGGGTTTAGTGCCTGTCTGCGAAGGCCAGGGATGCACTCACTCTCTTTGCTGCAGTATTCACTGGCGCGGAGCTGGGGATTTGGGGTGCCACTTTTTCTCTTCCTGGAGGGGAAATTTGTTGGGGGGCCACGATTCTCCAAGAGGGGACTCAAAGGAAAAAAAAATCACAGTCTCATCTAAAACTTGCCCTTGATAACATCAGGCCTGGCCCAATAGTATTTCTTTAGAAAACATGTTTGTTTTGGTGGTTGCTTTTTGGTTTCGTTTTTATTGGATAAAGATTAAGAAAGCGCCAACTCGGAGAGAAGTGAAGCAAACCCGCCCGGCGGCGCGCAGCCCGGGCCGGGTCCGTGGCGCTGGGGGCGGGCGGCCGCTCTACCTGGAGGCGCTGGTCTCTGCCAGCCGGTTGTTCATGATGCCCAGCGCGCCCACGCCGCCCGAGAAGCCGTTCTGGCGCGTGTTGACGCACACGCTGCGCGGGTAGCCGTTGGCCGTCTCGGACAGCTGCTTTTGCAACAGCGCCAGCGACACCTTGTTGGACGCCGTGAGGTCGCGCATAGAGATGAGCTCGCCCGACAGGCGGCGGCCCTCGGCGTCGCTGTCGCGGGTCGCGGGGTCGGCACCCAGCGCGGCCAGGCGACGGCGCAGCCGGGAGCCCGGGGTGATGGCGTTGCGCCGGGCCAGGGGCGCGCCGGGAGCCGGGCAGCAGCGCGTGCAGCAGCGGCAGCTCAGCTTGCGCAGCATCCAGTTGAGCACCTGCTTGATGAGGATGGAGATGACGTTGAAAAGCGAGTAGATGCAGCACACGCCGAGCAGGATGAAGAGGAAGTTGCCCAGGCGGTAGAGCCCCTGGTTCCGGTAGGCTGCGTGCTGGCTGCTCACCAGGTCCCCGAAGCCGATGGTGCTGAAGGTGACGAAGCAGAAGTAGAGCGAGTCCATGTAGTCCCAGCCTTCCACGCTGGTGTACATGGCCGAGGCGCCACAGGCCAGCAGCACGGCGAACAGGCCCAGGATGAGCAGCACGTGGTACACCGAGGGCTTCCAGCCCGCCAGGCTGTCGGCCTCCGACAGCGCCGAGCCGCTGCGGAAGGTGGCGGGCAGTAGGCCACTGCGGCGCAGTTGGCGCTCCCTGCAGGCGCGCATGATGAAGGCCAGCAGCGAGATGATGCGCTCCAGAAAGAGGTTGAAGAACAGGATAGTCCCCGCGCAGCCGAACAGTCCGTAGGCGATGAGGAAGGCCTTCCCGCCCACTGTGGCTGGTGTGGTCATGCCGAAACCTGCGGAGATAACAGCCAGGGTCAGCGAGGGCTGGTGGTCGCGTGTGGTGTGGCAGGCGAATGCAGATGCGGAATTAACTCATTTGCTGACCGACTTAAGGCAGGTGGGGGCGGGACAGTACTTAGATGGTTCTCTCTTTTGGTGATGGCTCTTGACCATGGTGATCAAGATGGAGTTCTGCCCATTGCCTTGGGGTAAATACACAGGTAGGGCGGATATGCAGTAGGACTGGACCATTAGGATGCACTGAGCAGCACCAGGTGCGCAGATGCAAACCACTGAGCGGCTCACAAAACCAACGAATGACACCTGTTCCCCTACTGAATTTCCTACGGACTCTGTTGGGCAGACAGGCTTGTTGGGCTGGGCTTCCAGAAGAACATCTTGTGATCAGGATTGCTTACTCCGGGCCCAGTGAGAGAGAGAGACTTGCCTGATAGCTCTGGTTTACTCACGAAGCCCACACAAGGATCATTTGGGGACCAGTTCCCCTCCCGCCTTCAGCGTGCAGGTGGGGAGAAAGCTCTCTTGATTTTCCTGGTGCTTATAGAGTCTGAGCATCATGAGACATCTCCACATAGTGGGAGCAGGCCTTCAGAGGCATTCCACTCCCTTCACACCCGACAGAAAAGGGCAACCTGTGTGCTGGTGTGCAGTAGGCCCAGCTCTAGGAAGAAGTTAAGGGTACTTTGTCCCATTTGACTTACTGTCTCCTTAAATATGCCAGAGAACATACACTTACCACTTGAGGAGCAAATTCCTTAAGCTTAGATGCTAATCGAATTCTTGATTCCCTGGAGGAAGTGCCCCAGTGGCCTGCTCATCTTACGCTTACTGACTGAAGTTCAGGGAAATCATATGATTGAGAAAGATGGTTTGTTCTTTGCATTCTACATTTGGCCACAAAAGAATTTTTAAAAAGCAAATAACACTAGCAGAACAACAACAACAACAACAACAACAAAGTTAATGGTTTGTCCAGGAATTTGTAAGAAGAATTTTACAGTACTGTAAAGCCAAACTCAAGTTCCTGGGTTCATGAAGAAATCAGTGCTGTATGTGGATTGGTGTATGTGGCGGGTAGCGAGTAGGCATGGTGGACTCTTGTAATCCCAGTATTTAGGAGGTAGAGGCAGGAGGATTAGGAGCTCAAAATCATCTTTGGCTACATAGTAAGATGGAAGCCAGCCTAGGATATAGGAGGCCCTGTCTTAAAAAGCAAAATAAATTTGGAAAGTCCTAGATTGGAGGCTGAAGGAGCCCATACTGCTTTTGCAGCAGTTCATATCTGAGTACCTGTAGTCCCTAAGTGGTGCAACGGCCCCTCCTTCCAAGCTGCAGACTGTGGCTCCTGTAAGATGCCCCCGCCGGAGCTGCTACCAAGATGGCACCTGTTAAAATGGAGGCTTCTGTGAAGATGGCAGCAAATACCTCCTTAGTCTGCAGACATCACAGGAGCTGTCCACAGTGGCAGCACCTCCTCTCCAGCCTCCCCAGCAGCTTCACAGAGATGGTGCTTCAGCCAAAACAGGCTGCAACCGGGAGGGTCTTCCCACCTGAATCCCTGGGCCCAATGCAGGGAAAAAGAAGGTGAAAAAAAAGCCACCAATCCCTGAGCAGGAAAACCCCACCAATCCCTGAGCTTCCCACAAAATACTACCGATCCCTGAGTAGGGGAACTCACTAACCCTTGAACCCCCAAATCCCTGAACTCCCCAAGCTCAGGACTTGAAATCCCACTGATTCTCAATCTGGAAACCTCTGCCCTGAAAAGCCCCGACCCCTAAGAAATCCTATATAAGCTCTCCCTCCCACTCCAGGGAGCAGAGGCAGCCATCCCTGGATTTGCCCCTCTATATCCTGGACCCTTCAATAAATCTCTTATGAGATTTGCTGCCTCATGTGACTCACTCACAAGAAGAAGCCAAGACGCACTAGAGAGCAGGGAAGAAGTGGAAAGGGGGCTGAGGCTCCTGACAGCCTCCTCCCTGGGAGCTGCAAGGCTTCTGCTGAGGAGGCTTCTCAGAGCTGTGAGCGTCCTGGGCTCTTCTGCCTCAGGATGCCCTTCCACTGGAACACTGTCCCACCTCAGAGCTGTATGGATCCTGGGCTTCTGAGCCCCAGGACCACCTCCCATCCAAGCAGAAACACTTACAGAACCCACATCAGGTGGTTTGCAACCACCTATAACTCTATGGCTCCAGGAGGATTTAAAACCTCTGCCATTCAGAGCCTTGGGTGCCTGCACTCAAATGCCCACTACTCATATAAAGTCTTAAATTGATAAGCCAGTGTCCAGCAACATGCCTAACTCATGGTGTGCTCATTACAAGGGAACCGTACACACTGAAGAGAAAGAGCATGAGCCATAGATATTTACAATATTGTGAACAGAAGAGGCTGTATGCAAAAGAAAAAAGCCTACTTCAGTAATACATACTTTGTTTTAAAGGGCTACCTGCTTTGCTGTCAAATTGTAAGAGTTGGGGCTCTCTTGGGGAGAGGAGAGGATACAGAGAGTAGAGATTTACATGCGGATGCCCTCAAAATGGCACCTGAACACTAGCTGTGTCCGGTGTGTTAAACTGTATTTTCTGTGTTTCCTCATACTCCTGTGTTAAGAGAAAAATATCTTAGCATTAGAGTGTTCCAGGTGGAAGACTTGACTCTCCTTTTGTTCTGAGTTACTATTTAAGTTTGAGGACTGTTTTACTAGAGTCTGGGAGAAAACCAATGGGATGTTTTATTTTATTTTGTCACAGCTGGAGTTTACAGCCAATGGGACAAGGCTGCCCAGGGCTCTACCACTGAGCTCCATGCTCACCCAAGAGACCTGAATTCTGGCACATCTCTTGTCCCTTGCTGTGCTGGTGAGAGAGGACGGGAAGTGAGAGCCTGGTCTGCAGTTTGTTCGGAAACAGACTGGCACCTCTACTTGTCACAACACACTGCTTCTGCTTAAGCAGGGAACCAAAACCTTGGTTGGGCGGAGGAGTTCCTTTGTTAAATTCCTAAAGAAATGGAAAGTCTTAAGCCTGGAAAACTGAGCTTAGTCTTGTTAAGAGAATGCTGAATCGGATTTTCCTGTTCTTTCTGTCTTTCAGATGAAGTTTTAAAAATGAGAAGTAATTCCTCATTCTTCCTCTTTAGGGGAGCTGCTGGTGATGCTGCTGCTGCTGCTGCTGCTGCTGCTGCTGCTGCTGCTGCTGCTGCTGCTGCTGGTATGGGTCTTTGCAAGAAGATCTCATGTAGTCTAGGATGGCTTTAGATTTACTATGTAACAAAGGGGGACCTTGGACTCTGGATCCCCTATTCTATCTCTACTGGGATTATAGGTGTGTGACTCCCAAGTCAGCCAGACACATCCATGCTGGGCTTATTAAATAGGTAAAACAGGTTTAACAACTAGGACACCATCATCCACCCCCTGCTCACCTCCAGGTATCTGAAGGCTGGGGATTATCCTGGATATTGGTGGGAGACAGACTTGTACTAGACTCATTGTGTGCAGGCAACTTCTCCTACCCCTCGGGGTTATCAAGGAGGAGCTGTCAAGAGAACCTTGGACTTCGGATGACAAACAGGCTGCTCTCCTCCTGCCCGGGTGTGGGCTGGGGCTGCAGGAACTCCCATGGATGTTGGAGTGGACTGTAGGGAGAACTCCCAGACATGAAGACGGTGTCCTCAGGGTCTGAGGCTGTGTGGGCAGCTGCATGGGTGGGAACTCAGAGGAGAAGCTGCCCAGGCAGGGAAGGACTAGGGAGGTGATGAGAGCAGCCTTTATCTCAAAGATGGCTGTGATGGCTTGTGTGTGCTCAGCTCAGAGGGTGGCACAATTAGAAGGTGTGACCTTGTTGGAGTAGGTGTGTCACTGTGGGCGTGTACATAAAGACCCTCATCCTAGCTTCCTGGAAGCCAGTATCCTGCTAGCAGCCTTCAGATGAAGATGTAGAACTCTTAGCTCCTCCTGCACCATACCTGCCTGGATGCTGCCATGTTCCCACCGTGATGATAATGAACTGAACCTCTGAACCTATAAGCCAGCCTCAGTTGAATGTTGTCCTTATAAGAATTACCTTGGTCATGGTGTCTCTTCACAGCAGTAAAACTCTTAACTAAGATAGTGGTCTATACCACTGTGTCTTATTGGCATGTTTAGACCCTATCCAAGGCCTTCTCCTGCCTCAACTTCCCGGTGGGTAGTGCAGACCACTGTGCCTGTTTTACTGTTTCGATCTTTTCAAGGGTGGGGAGCAATTTACCATTTAGTACAGTTAGCCTCAAATTTGCTATGCATCCAAGAACGACCTTGAACTCCTAATTTTCCTGCTTCTGCAGCCTAAGTGATAGGTTTATAAGCATTCGCCACTGAACCTGGCTAGTTTAGATCCTGAATATCCCCTAAATTTCCAACAGTCAAAGGCTTGATCCCTGGGCACTATTTTAGGAGGTCATGGAACCTTTGAGTGTGCCTTTAGGCCAGGGTGGGCATTTCCTTGCAAGCTTGTTATGGAACCTTTTCTCGCTCTGTTTTGTTCTTTGGCCATGAGTATTGGCTGGTTGGTTGGATCTAGGAATGGAACCCAGGCCTCTAAGAAAGGGCACTCCTACTCTTAGAGTGGGCAGTGCAGCCCCACCAGCAAGAGCCAAAAGAGGATGTTAAGGGCCTGGTGACATAAGACAAGATTTCAGCACAACTGTGGCTAAGCTTTGGCAGGAGGTGAATTAGAAGGTCGGATTTGGTACCTGAGGATGAGTTCTTAGTCTCAGAACTGGCACTCAAAGGAAAACTAAAAGGGAAGGCTACCAGGAACTCTGGTGTTTGTGGAAGATGCTGTTAAGGATGCAAAAGGAAGTTCTTAAAGACAGCAGAAGGGAACGAATCCACTCTCTGCATTGGTCCATTTAACAAACCAGTCCCACTAAATTTGCTCTGCACACTGTTCCAGCCAAGTGATTATCAGCTCACAGTGTGTCAACAACCTACAAGAGGCAGGCCCAACTCTTCAGAGGAAACCTCAAGTTACAGGGAAGCAGTTGCTGGAGCCTCATGTTTGGGGAGAGGGGAGGCATGGAGAAGAATATCAGCCCTAAGTGTCATGACCCAGTTGCTAGGAGTCTTTGTGGCTCTCCTGCACCGTGGCTACTGCTCTTGTCTGGACATGTGGAGGTGCCACTGCTCTTCCTCTGTTGCATAGATGACACAGCTGATCATTTAGATAAGAGCTGACCCAGGGCTTGAGCACAGCATACGAGACATCTGTTGCTTCGGGATAACCACAGGTAGGGTACTCATCTCTTCCTTGGGGTTCCCACAGGCCAACCTTGCTCCATATGACCAAGACTGTCTCTCTTCCATCCTCCAGTGCAGGGACAGAAACCTAACCCCCACACCCAACCCCTGACCCATGTCTGAATTCCTGGCTTCCACTCAAATCCTTCTTTAGCACTTGGAATTAGGGTGTGGGTCTGGCTTCTTTTTGGATAACCAAACCTCCCAAGGATCCCAGCAAGATGACCAATACCAGATAAGTGGCTTTTAATACCAGTATATTTGTGCATAGCCTGTCCCTATTGTCACTACGTATAACAGGGCCAGAACCTGTATTGGACTCTTCTGTGGCCCTTGCTCAGTTTGTACTCAGCACAACTACTTGGGAGGGCAATGACCATATCCCTGGAATGTCACGGGTGTGTGTGTGTGTGTGTGTGTACCTCTCTGTACATAGGTGACAACAGGTCTGAAGGGTCACTGGCTAATCAATGGACAGCCACTGAGCATCCCTTTTTTGTCTTGTTCGCTGGGCTCACTTCTCTCCCTTACTTTCTTATAAACCATAGTTAGTTCAGCTCAGTAGATAAGGCAGGGAACGATCCATTCTCCTTCCCCATTAACACCCAGGGCTCTGGGCACTGGGAAAGGCTGAGGAGCAGCCTAGACATTGCTTCCTCAGTAGAGCAGCAGTGCCCTCAAACCCAGGCAGTGTACATGCATCCACACTGAGTCTGGAGAAGGACCTCGAAGCCCCGGGCCTGCCTCTGAGACTCTCCCTGACCTGTCACACCCTGAAGAGGTGAGCTGGTCCTCAGGTTCATACCAGGCCTGCTGTGTTGTTTATGTCACATGATTTGCCATCCCACTCTGCAAGAGCAGGCAACCAGGGCTTCAGTCTGTCATTCTGACAGAGCGGTGAAGCTGCCACCCTCCCAAATGCCATCCTGCTGACAGGGTCGCTGAGTTTAGCTTGAGAAGCCTAGGACCAGGACATGCAAGACTCTGCTAATGGGCATCAGGTGACCCTGGGTGACAGTCTCTGTGTGACACTCTCTTCCTATCCAGCCACTCTGTGAAGAGGCATAACTACCCTCCAACCCTGCCTGAAACACAGGCAAGGGTGTTAATATGGAAGTATAGGTGCTCGCTGGACCCACTTGTCAGAGGCTGCACTGCCCTGGAGCCTGTGCCCCTGCCACTGCAATGGGAGACTTGGCTCATTACCCTCTAGGACCTTCTGCCAGGAGGGGCTGCATTGTTGACTCTGGGACAAGGGGTCTAATTTATACTTCAGCCTGGCATTTTCTTGAGACTAAAAATGCCACTAAGAATTTCTCCTGGATGATTTAACCATCAAGGTGTTACAAGCAGCTGACTGTATGATTACAGTGCAGATTCCAGGACATGGCCCATGCCAGAGCATTTATTAGTGCATTTTAACAAATACCTATCTCCATATGAATCTGCTATACAACAACTGAAGTCATTATGATGCTAAATTTAAGTTAAACATGTCAGTAGGTATCTTGGAGGATTTAACTGGACTCTGTCGAGCTGTAGATAATTAGAATTTC
The DNA here is from genome assembly GCF_008632895.1 of Mastomys coucha. Lineage (NCBI taxonomy): Eukaryota > Metazoa > Chordata > Mammalia > Rodentia > Muridae > Mastomys > Mastomys coucha. The sequence continues at coordinate 5,447,387 of NW_022196912.1, read as the reverse complement.
CACTTCAGGCATATTTTTTACTAAAAGACAGTTCCCTGTGTGAATTAGAACTGGAATTGTATGGCCAGGTGGTGGTGGTGACACATGCCTTTAATCCCAGCACTTGGGAAGCAGAGGCAGGCAGATTTCTGAGTTTGAGGCCAGCAAGGTCTACAGAGTGAGTTCCAGGACAGCCAGGGCTACACAGGGAAACCCTGTCTAAAAA
>NW_022196912.1:5442167-5447005 GCF_008632895.1 Mastomys coucha | reverse complement strand
AAACAAACAAAAACCAAACCAAAAACAAAACAAAAAAACAAAAACAAAAAAACCCTAAAAAACTGGCATTGTAGGGCCTATGTTTTGATTTGCTAGCCCCACCTCCCTAGGAAGCTTTCCTAATAGCACCATCTCATATGACACAGTGTTGAGACAATCTTGCTCAGTGACCCAGGCTTGCCTCAAACTTTCTGCAGTTCCCCTGTTTTAGGACTGGGGTTACAAGTACTGGAATTATAGGCATGAACCACTATACCCTGATAAGTTTGAATTGGTTAAATTCAAATTTAATTCAATACTCAAGAATTCTGGGGTTCATGAAGGATGGGTTCAGCTGAGTCTCTTTGTCTGGAAGTAGAAGAGGAGATGTGGGGTGAGCTGTAATTGTGAGGGGCTGCACTGTGGATGGAACACAGCCTGAATCTATAAGAGAGGAAAGGAAGGGACTGGAGGGATGGCTCAGTGGTCAAGAACACGGTTGTTCTTCCAGAGAGCGCCAGGCTTATCTTCCTAATAACCATATGGCAGTTCACAATCGTCTGTAACTCTAGTTCCAGGGGATCTGGAACTAGATAGATGGTACACACAGATACAGAACACCAACGTGCATGAAATAAAAATAAACTTAAGAAAAGGAGGAAAGAGGTTCTCAGCCACGCTCTGTGGATGAAATCTTGACAGTTGAGAAAGACAGAGACTTCCCAAGCCGCAGACCTGTCATTTCAGGGCTGTAATGTCAGCCTGCTCTATGTTGCTTTCCAGGATGGACAACCAGCTGTCTTGGCAAGCCTGAACCATATGAGAGAGCCAGGGCTAAGGAGGGCTGAGGAAGGTTACTGACAGAAGAGCTCACAGAGGGCTGGACCGGAGGAAGGCATAGAACTGCAGGCATCGGCTGAGCCTTCACAAGCCCAGCGCTACCCATTAGCATGACTCTAGGTACCCTCCAGGCCTCCTGGATTTTAACTCACAGCCTTTCCCAATGGCTACATTTTAACATGTCTCAAATTGTCATGCATCTTACAAGCAATGACTAAGTAATTTAGCAGTATTTTAAATTCCCCATGATACATACACGGTTGAGAGTATCAGTATTGAATAGTGCCCTTGATCAGATGGACTGTGGTGGGAATTATCACACTCATGCGTGAGACTCATAAATGGGATCCACCCAGCAGATAAAGATGGTGGAGTTAGTAACTTGCCTAAGATCACAGCATAAGCGATAATGTTCATAGCTGGAAGAACATAAGACAAGGGCAGAGAGATGCACATGAAAGAGTTTGGAAGATAAGGCTGTGCCCAGAGTGCCAATGCTTAGATCTAAGGACACAGCAGCATCCCAGCCTCCAGGTGCATCCACAGCAGCACCTCCTGAAGGAATTGCTCCTGCTGGAGCGACCAAAAAGGCCAGTGGGTGGAGGGAGTGTTTGTGCTCAGTTTTGAAGACTGGAATTTCAAGAGCATAGTAGACAAAACTCCAGGATTGAGAAAGGCATGCCATTCCCAGGAGCCATAGTCAGAGTCTGGGGCACATGTAGGAGCCAGCCTTCTAGTGCCTGCGCATGGCTGTTGGAGTATGCTAATCTGTTGGGAAAAGAAAAGAATGCTGGGAGAGGCTTCTATTCACTTCACAGCTTTGCATGAACAAATGCTACCCAGCTCTGCTTTCTAGGAATGAAAAAGTCAGAAAGTTACCATTCCCCAGGCTTGGGCACCTTTCACGGACTGCTGAGGGCAGAAGCTGTGGTAGCTGGCATTTTTGCTCCCTCTACAAGTGAGGCCGCATGGACAAAACACTTCTCTGTATACTCTGATTTTCCCTCCAAGAAACCCAGTGCCAATCGTACACTGTGGTTATGAGCAAGGAGGGTGTGGTTTCCCCAGGGGCTAGGGAGTGATAGAAGGGCCCTGTGGGAAGCACCTTAGGCCAGACATGGCCCCTACTTCATAGCTAAAGTGCTTCAGGGCAGATTGTGAGAAAAGTGCACTTTAAGACATTATAGGAATCTGGGCCCTGGAAACAAGCTCAGCCTGGCTTCATCATGGTCACATCTTTTTCCTTCACTGACAGGCCTCAGCTTCATCTCTGGGCTCTCTCTGCTGGGTAGGTGGTCCAAGTAGAGGTCAGCACCAGCTTTGTCAAGCCCAAAAGATAGATAGATAGATAGATAGATAGATAGATAGATAGATAGATAGATAGATAATTGATAAATAGGTAGGTAGGTAGATGATAGGTAGATAAGTAGGTAGAGAGATGATAGATGATAGGTAGATTGATAGATAGATAGATAGATAGATAGATAGATAGATAGATAGATAGGTAGGTAGATAGGTAGGTAGGTAGGTAGGTAGATAGATAGATAGGTAGATAGGTAGATAGGTAGATAGGTAGTAGATAGGTAGATAGGTAGTAGATAGGTAGATAGGTAGTAGATAGGTAGATAGGTAGGTAGGTAGGTAGGTAGATAGGTAGATAGGTAGATAGGTAGATAGGTAGTAGATAGGTAGATAGGTAGTAGATAGGTAGATAGGTAGTAGATAGGTAGATAGGTAGATAGGTAGGTAGATAGGTAGATAGGTAGGTAGGTAGTAGATAGGTAGATAGGTATATGCTGGTGGGAAAGCTGAGACCGCGGTCTTGTCTTCCATGTTAGTTGTTGCTTGTGCTTGGGCCAGTTTGGTGTCTGACTTACGCCTGTCCTGTGGGTGAAGGGGTGGGTGTCTGTCTCACTCCAATGCCTGGTGACTGGATACAGAGGAAGGAGCCAGCCAGCCACAGGACAAAAGTATCGCCTCCCATTATCTTAGGCAGGCTTGCTTGACCTGCCTTTTGGGACCCAGGAGATGATTTTCTTTGTTTAATGGTAGGAGGCAGAGGGCTGGGGAGCCTGAGGGGCCAGGGAAGCTGAGAAATGAGATGAATCCCATGGTGCAGGCCAGCGTTTTCTCTTTGTTAGTGATGCAGATGTAGTCTTCATCATATACATGGCCTTGTACATGTACACATGCAGAGTGAGCTCCATTACCTCTGAGCCACAGCCCAGCCTCTAGCTAGGCCAGCGCTTTTCAACATGAGAAAGGTTTTGATAAGCTGTGAGCAAGCAAGCAGTTCCCTGGAGCTCAGTGCCCTGGCATAGATTTCCTGCTGGAGCTGCTTTCAACCTCCACTCTGTGCCTGTCTCTGGGATTAAACTCTTCTCTCCTCACCAGAAATCATTCAGCAAAATGAGTTATTAAAAGTCAGTTAACTACTTCTGCCTCCCAGTAACCCCTGCTTCACAGCCTCTCCTGGGGAGCTGCTGTCAAATGCAGGCCCTCTGGAGCTGGCAGGGAAGATGACTCATTTACATAGAGTCAGGCTCTATCCTGCCCCCCTCCCCACAGCTCTGTCCCTGTCTCTCTGATGACTAATCCCCTTCAAGGATGAAATCACCACCCCTCCTGCACCCCCATCAAAGGAGCAGAATCCCAGCCTCAGCCCAAGACTTTGGGCAGAGAAAGAACCTAAAATCAGACAAGACCTTGGCTAAGGCAGAAGTGTGGTCAACAAGAGCACAGGGTTAGGAGCGGCTGGCTGCAGAATTGTCCTACTGCCTACTAAGCGCTGCTCCTTGATCTTCCCACTTCAGAGTAGTCTGATGGTGCTCCAGGGATGACCAGGAAGAGTCTGCCTGCCCCTCAGAGAGAGAGACAGAGAAGGGGTGGGAGAAGGCAGCCCTAAACACCATGGTTCTAGAAGGGAAAGAAGTCTGCTTGCAGTGGAAGGTTCAACTCCATTTAGCCAGACCTTTACATACATGGAGAAGTACCCACTTCCCTTCTGTGTCGCCTCAGGCTGTTGCGAGGGCCTCTGTGCCCAGGCTCTAGAGACATGGTACTTAGAGAGAGAGGGGACAGAGCTGCCAGGTTTTGGGGATGCCTCGGTGACCCACAGAGATGCACAGTCTTTGGTCTTTTTTGACTATGGTGTTCTACATCTGTCAGCAACTCCTACAGATGCTGGCCCGTTGGCTGTTCATAGTAGACAAGAAGGCACAAGGAAAACCAAGCCACAGCTGCATCCAGAGAAGTACCCCGGAGGGTCCACAGAGAATCCCTGTCTGTCCTGCCAACCTGCTGACATGCCCCACCAGGGGCTGGCAGACAAGCCCATCAAAGCAACTATCACATCACCTCAGAGTGTGTCAGTTACCAGCAGATGCTGTTCTAGGATCATGGCTTCCGTGTTGGCTGGAGCTGAATTCCTTTAACGAGTTTCTAAAGTGTTTCTTGGGCTTCTGGCTGAACTGTTTCTACGTGTGCTGTGTTTTTGATACATGAAGTTAGGGAAGAAGGGCAACTGTGATCAATAACATTGACAAGCTGCCAAGGACACCAGGAAAGCACCTGCTGAACAAACTGGCTTTCCAGGCTCACTGTGGCAAGGGCTCACTGCACACCATGGGCGCTTGTCTTTGAGAGGCACCCGAGAGGGCTGATTCTGTGATCTGGCCTTGACTCTGAGGATGGGGAAAGTCGGCAGGCTTTACTCTGGGTTGGATGCTGCCAAGGAGTCAAGCAAGCCTTTGATGGGTATCTTGATCATTCTTAGAGGGCAGATGGGCAGCACGGCACTGCCACTCGCTCCAAATAGCCAGACCAAGAATGCTTGGTTGCCCGTGTGGTCTGGTGGACATTCATCTTGTGGTCTATGTTCATATGGTGTGATGGGCTAGTTTTGACTGTCAATACAATGTAGAATCATCTGGGAAAAGAGTCTCAGTGAGGGATGGACCAATTAGGTTGGCCTGAGGGCATGTTAATTTTTTTTTTTTTTTTTTTTTTTTTTTTTTTTT
>NW_022196912.1:5427016-5442108 GCF_008632895.1 Mastomys coucha | reverse complement strand
TTTTTTTTTTTGTTTTGAGGGCATGTTAATTAATGTGGGAATGCACATCCCACCGTGGGAGGCAGGTTTCCCCAAATCCAGGACCCTGGACTGTTGAAAGGAGTTAAACACAAGTAAGTATGTAGGCATGCTTTTCCTGAATGTGGATATGACTAGCTGCTTCAAGTTTTTTGTCTTGACTTTCCTACAATGAACCATAACCTGGGATTGTAAGCCAAATTAAACCTTTCTTAAAGTTGCTATTGTTAGGGTATTTTATCACATAAAACTAATACAGGTGGATAGAAAATATATTAGAAAATAGACTGTGGGCTACAGAAATGCCTTCCCTGTGGTCGAATGCTTGCTCTTCTGCCGTTGTGAAGGGATAGTGAAGACATCCACTTCAAAGCCATTTCCATCTTCTGTAAAACCAAAGTGAGAACACTGCTGTCTGCGTCCCACATTTAAGCATTCATGAAATTCTTTGCTCAGTGCCTGGAGCATTGGCTCCCATGATGCTCGCCTGCTTTCATCCCTCTAAAGTGCCCTGTAGCTAGTCTTTTCCATCCTTTATCCTCCCCATCTCACCCCTATCACTAGATAGGAGAGAGAGAAGGATAAAGGGGGAGAGAGGTAGAGATCTCCAAATCTAATTTCTTTTCTTATTTCTTCTTTGAGCACGGCTACTAACAACCCCCCACGCCCACCCCCCATGACTACCAACCACCAAACCTGCCTCTTGGAGGGTTTTAGTATATAATTATGTACTCTTTAAAGAGTTCCTAGAATTCCAAACATCGTACAATGGCAGACACTGTCTGTAGCTGCAAAACCACACCTCTGCTAGAGCACGAGGCAAATCATAATCAGCTGCTTCCGACTGTCAGCATACATCCTACACTTTAGATTAAAACAAAAGTACATTCTTATAATATTTCTGTGTTTTTTAAAGAACCCAAAATTCCAAAATTTCCATCCTCCTGATTTAAGCCTTTAATTGTGCTATGTGTACCGAGAAATTATAAACAGGGACATTTCCAATAAAATAAGCAATTTTGGGGGTAGTGGCCACGGTTTTCAGGAGACCTCTCCAGCTCTTTCTGCCGTAGCAGCTTTGCTTCTGCTGTAGACAAACAGCAGCAGCTGAGCAACACTATCACCTGCTTTAAACTGCATCTCTCTCTTTATGGAGGCCATAATTTTAATTTCTCCTTTGAAATGTTCATCTATAATTCCTGAATGCACGATGAATCCCCAGGAAGTCAGTCTATTCCTTTCCAAGGTCATCCCAACTGTCCCTGAGGGCATAGGACCATAAGCTCCAGTAGCTATTTTATAATATTGAGTTTTGAGGATGGAGTAAGATGTTTATCTGTGGCCAGGCCTAGAGCTGCAGTGCCTATAGAAGTTGCATTAAATCTCTAATGCCAGGCAAAGCTTCATCAGTCTGCATGTTAAAATGAAAACATATCTTGATAGTATTTCTGTGTTTTTAAAATATACCAAAATTCCAAAAGTTATCACTACAGAGTCCTGGACTCCTTGTTGCCCAAGACCATCCCCATGGCAGAGCAGCGTGGAGGGATTGCTGCCGTGCTGGGTTTCAAACTTGAACTTCTCACTTATTAATTATCATCATCATCATCATCATCATCATCATCATCATCATCATCATCATCATCATCATTTCTGAGCATCCTTAATCATCCTTCTGCCTAATTCTTTTCCTCCAATGATGGGCAGCCAGGATGTACTCACAGGCTTCTGAGGCCCATGTCAGGCTGGACTGGGCCCACTTCCTTTGCTGGGTCCCATCACTTTGCATGTGGCTATATTGGTAGATAGCTCCTTTAAAATAAACCAAGGCAACAAGGAGGCTCTCATGTGATTCTATTAGAGGAAGCAGTGAGGGCTTAGAGTCATACAGAGGGACAACCACAGAGCACAGAGACACAAGAGACTTACAGAGAAGCCAAATCCTTGACCTCAGTGTTGGCCAGTGGCACTGTGAGAAGTTAGTGCCTTCTGGGAGTGCTGCCTGCCTGTGATGTCACAGAGCCAAACCAGATCCACATGGGCTGGCTGCTTGGCTGGCTGCTGGAGCCCACATGGCCAACCCTGGCCACTGTTTCCAGCTGCAGTACAGGCAGCAGGGAGTCCAGGATGCAAAGCTTCCTTCCAGAACCTTGCTCAGGAGGCTGTGTTTGTATTTATCCCACTAACTGCAGGGGGATGCTTATACCCAAAGAAATAGCGCCCCCTGTGGATGGCTCATCTGCTCTGGTCCTTCTAGGTGGTCATCATTGGGCCATCTCCCTCCTGCAGGTTGATGAAGGCCTCCCAGCCCAAGGATAGATGCCATTGCATGCAAGTCTAGTTTTTGTATCTTTCATGTTCATTATAAATCTCAGGACTCAATAAACAGGATTCTCAAGAAACAGATTCTCAATAAACAGGACAACATTTTTGCTTTGAAAAAAAATGATTCTAGTGGCTGGCAAGAGGACACAGCAGAAAAAGCGCTTGCCTCTAAATCGGAGTCCCCAGAACCTTCATGGCAGAAAAAGAACCGACTTTTGAGACTGTCCCCTGGTCCCCCGTGGGCCCTCTACAGCAGCTACACACATAAAATAAATAATATTAAAAAATTAGTCTAAGGCCAATGAGGTGGCTTAGCAGGTTCAGGTGCTTGCTGACAAACCTGATGACCCAAATTCAGTCCCCAGGCCCCAGAAAGTGGAAGGAGAGAACCAACCCCAAGCAAGTTGTCCTTGACCTTGCTGCATGTCTTTTAAGTCCCCACCCCCAGACACATATGCAAAATAATAAAAAAAAATTAATGAGGTATGGCAACACATGCCTATAATCCCAACACCCAGGAGGCTGAGGCAGGAGGATTGCTTTGAATTTGAGGCCTGCTTGGACTACAGAATGAAACCCCATCTAAAATAATAAAAAGGGTGAGCAAGATGGCTCAGAGGATAAAGGTGCTTGCTGCCAAGTTCAATGACCTGAGTTCAATTCCCAGTACCCACACAGTGGAAGAGAGGAAACTCCTGAAAATTGTTCTCTGACCTCCACACACAGGCTGTATGTAGTACATCTGTGTGTGCACACATACACAGCCACACAGGAAAATGCAATAAAAACCTGTCAAATGAACTTCTTTATATCTCAATAAAGTGTAAAATGCCTTTAGCACTTACTACCTTCAGTTCTTTTGTTTTGACACAGTGATGCATGTATTCCAGACTGGCCTTGAACTCATGATGTTCCTGCTTCCATCTACCAAGGGCTGAGATGACAGACATAGGTCATAATGCTGGTCACATCGCCACTCTTTGGTTTGCTTCTCTAGGGCCAGGGTCTCCTGAGTGAGTTCTAAAACCCACGTCTTTTTCTGGAGTCTTGTAGGCAGGATGAACTTTCAGAGGCCTACAGGGTTGCAAGCACCATCACATGGTGACCATACAAGTCCAGCATAGATGGCATGAGAGAGAGGACCAGTGCCAAGAGACGGTAGCCAGGCTGCTGCCTTCCAGCACTGCCAGTGCCTGTCAGAATCACAAGTAAGAACAGGCTGCAAAAGAGTCCAGGTTTCTACACCAGCGAATGGAATGGGAATACAATGGCTTAGTGGGGAGAGAGCACACCTTTGAGCATGCACAAAGTCCTGGGTTCAGTGACCAGCACTCCATAGACTATGGTAACACAGGCATATCATGCCAGCACAGGAGAGCTAGAGGAGAAAGACCAGAAATTCGAGATCTTCCTTGGCTACATAGAAAGTTCAGGATCAGTTTGGACTGCCTAAGACTCAATTCCCCAAAAAAGACAACAAAATACACCCACTCAGTCCATTCACAGGCTAGCATGTGACTATAATCCTTTTAAAGGAATAAATTGAGGTAGAAATTTTTAAAAAACGAATTATTCTTATTTGATGCGTTATGGGTGTTTTGCCTGCATATATGTCAGTGCACAATGTGTGTGCAATGTCCCCAGAGGCCACAAGAGGGCAGCAGATCCTCTTTAACAGAAGTCATAGATGATTGTTAGACATCACATGAATGCTGGGAACTAACCCTGGGTCTCCTGCTCTTTACTGCAGAGCCATCTCTCCAACCCTTGAGGCATCTATGTATACACAGGTGCTAGGGTACTAGATGGTGACCCTATCCCCACGACCGCCATCGACCACCGCTGACAACCACTGACCACTACCATCAGCACAAGAGCAGGTGACAGCTACACTTTTTAAAAACCTGAGTCATTGGTCTGTGACACTTTCCTCACTGAAGCTTGAGTGGCCTTTGCAGATTTAGATTTTAATACATGTTTATTTCTCACACATGCCTAAGCAGGCCCTTTCTTTGGATGTACAGACTGAGGCTCAGGTGACTGTGTGAGGGATTGGTAGAGGGGGGTCAGAACTCCATCAGGGACCCCACTATGGCCGAACCTCTCTCTAGGTCTCTGGTGATGTCACCTTGGTGATCTCTGATGACATTACCTGGGGGTCTCAGAGCAGAAATCTTAAAGTGAGGGAAGCTCTGCTGAGCTGTTGGGGACTTCTGCTCTGAGGCTGGACACTCCAGAAGGTGACAGGGTATGGGCCCCAAGCATGTGTTCTGTTGGGTCTTTGTTAAACCGAGGTTGGATCATGGACGGTCATGAGACCTTGTAGCTGCTGTGGTATGGTCCCCTGGGAGCTGGGCACGGGATGGGATGTCCTCCATTCCCACTGTGACTGACTCAGGTCTGGAAATGGTCATCTAGTATTTTCAAAGTGAAGCATCAGCATCCTGGCTTCAGTTCGCATAGCAGTTCCTGTGATTGGCAGGAGGGGAGAAGTCCTTCCGAGGAGCACCAACAAAGGAGCAGGGAACTCCAGGTGTGCGGAAGCCCCAGGCATGTTCTACCCCACCCAACGAAAGGCCAGGAACATTCTAGAAATGCACCCCATTCTCACCTCTTTTGTGTGTATTTGTCTATGTGTTTCTGTGTTCGTGTGTGGTTTTGGGTATGCATGCATACATAGATATATGGTGGCCAGAGGTGTCTCAGGGCAGAGCTGCATCAAGGAAGCTCTCCCCTCGGTATCTTCCACATCATCTTGGCCTGAGTCCCCCTCCCTCACTGAGGTGACAACCTGGAGGAGCTCGCTTCCTGGCACCTCAGACGGTGGGTGTACAGGGTAGAGGCTGGGAAAGCCTTTTCTCTCAGCGCTTCCCTCCCAGGCTCGAGGATGGCTGCATCATTGCCCCAGCATTCTTATTCAGACACATGGGTCCCGTGTACTTTTCTCCTGTCTGAGAAGCTCAGACTGCAAAAGCTATAATTTCCCAGGACTTGTTGTAGGTGCCCTTTGTTGGCAGACGTGGGCTGAGTGTGAGCACTCTGTAATTTTCCAGCCTTCTAAATGGCCCCTCTGGAGCTAACACGTACCATGTACCAAACATAACCCACCCCCTTCCCCACCCCCAGACAACCCAATTACTCACTCTCCTCACTAGGGTCCTCCTGGGAGGGGCCATGAGCTAGGCCTTCCGGAGAGATGCACATACTTCTGACAAACCCAGCACATCCTCTCTAAGGAATACTATGTATCTACTAAAAAGGATGCGTGAAAAAAAAAATACTTGAAAAGCAATACCCCAAATTTTTATCAAGACTTAGACGTCACTCTCTAGAATTGTTATAGTGACAGAAATAGGGAATATTCCACCTTTTCTTCTAATTTTTTTTGGCTCTTGGTTTCTTTAAAGAAATGTTATTGCGGGGCTGGCGAGATGGCTCAGTGGTTAAGAGCACTGACTGCTCTTCCTAGAGGTCCTGCGTTCAATTCCCAGCAACCACATGGTGACTCACAACCATCTGTAATGGGATCTGATGCCCTCTTCTGGTGTGTCTGAAGACAGCAACAGTGTACTCATAAATGAAATAAATAAATCTTAAAAAAAAATGAAATGTTATTGCCTTTTTAAAAATTTATTTATGTGTATGTGTCTGAGGGCATGTGTGTGCAATGACTGGAGATAAGTGTAACTTTTGGGAGCTCTCTTCTTCCACCATGTGGGACCTGGAGATCAACCTCAGATTTCAGGGTAGGCAGTTACCCATGTCTGCCAGCCCATTCTTTTGTTTTAGCTTGTTTATTTGTATGGTTCTTGAGACAGGGTCTAACCCTGTAACCCAGTCTGGTCTTAAACTCACTCTGTAGATCAGGCTGACCTCAGATTCACCTCTGCCTCTGCCTCCCAAGTGCTAGGATTAAAGGTGTGCACCGTTGTGCCTGGCTATGGCTTATTATTTTTAATAATGACAAGGCTGGGTGAGAAGGGAAGCCATTCATAGGTGAGAGCTTAGCGAGGCTGTGAGGGAAGAACTACCACAGACAGAAGTCAAATAAAAGAGGAGGGTAAGGAAGCCCACACGACTAGGCTGGCTCTGCAGAGTGGCACTCTGGGGCTGTGTGGAGATGGAAGGATGAGGGGAGACGAAGGAGAGGCAGCACTGTGAACACAGACCTGGAGTTCCGTGTACACTCTCTGCCAACCTTGGCTAGAGCTGAGACTGCAGAGTTAGCGGTGGTTGTCTGAGATCTGGAACGGCTGGGGACATGCTAAGCTTTCCCTGGAGCAAACAGGAAGCCACTGTCAGAAAAGGCAGGACGCAGGTTCCCTCCCTCCATCACTGATCAGTAGCTCTATGCCTCTACATTTGTCATTCAGAGTACCAACTGTGTGGGGTGGGGTGGACCAGGCATGGTATCAGCAACACCTGGGTTAGATGCTCAGCTCTGTTAGGAGCTGGCTCCTCGATCCCAGAAAGTCATGTGATCTTTTAAATTTTTATTTTAGATTTATTTTATTTTATGTGTGCTAGTGTTTTGCCTGCACACCGTGTGCACGCCCAGTGCTTGCAGAGGCCAAAAGAGGGCACTGGGTGCTAGAACTGGAGTTGTAGACAGTTATGAGCTGCTGTGTAGGTGAAGGGATCAAACCTGGGCCCTCTGCAAGGACAGCAAGTTGTAACAGCCAGCCATCTCCATCCCCCATAACCTAATTTTTTTTTTTCAGTTTCCTTGTTTGCAGATAATGGTACATGTTGTACCTACTGCCACAGGATAGAGATGAGGGTGTAAAAAGTAATGTGTGTAGCTGCTTCACACTGTGCAAACACCACAGGATAGAGATGAGGGTGTAAAGAGTAATGTGTGTAGCTGCTTCACACTGTGCAAACACCTTCCTTTGCTGTTTGTGCTGACAGGGGCAGAACACGTCCAGAATCTCAAAGATGAAGGCTAAGAATGGAGCACAGAGCTCGTAGATTAGAAATGCCTGACTAAACTTCAATTAAACTCTTGCTTTCTTTGGGTAAATAGTTTGCTCAGGGCTGAGGCCAACAGGTAACATGTAGGAGCTCCCTTGGAAAGAAGACCCCCAGCACTGTCACCCAGGTGCAGAGACAGCTGTGTTACAACAAAAGGCTCTTCTGAGGAGTCTAGCCTGGGATCCTGGGCCCTGGGGGTCTAGCATGGGGTCCTGGGCCCTGCTGGTCTAGTATGGGATCCTGGGCCCTAGTGGTCTAGCATGGGGTCCTGGGCCTTTGTGGTGGTCTAGCATGGGGTCCTGGCCCTCATGGTCTAGCCTGGGGTCATGACCCTCATGGTCTAGCATGGGGTCCTGGGCCCTGGTCGTCTAGCATGGGGTTCTGGGCCCTGGTGGTCTAGCATGGGGTCCTGGGCCCTGGTGGTCTAGCATGGGGTCCTGGGCCCTGGTGGTCTAGCATGGAGTCCTGGCCCTCATGGTCTACCATGGAGTCCTGGGCCCTGGGGGTTGTAGATTTACTCAGCACCATGCTTCTATTTCTTATATTTCTCCTGCAAACTTGAGCTCTTTGCTTCTAAATAGACTTGTGATGAGGAAGGGCGCTCTTACCCATGTAGCTGAATTAACCCGGGGACTCCTAAGACCAGCATGTATTTTGCTATTAATGAATGGATTTTTGAAATATACATGTGACAACTTCTACTGGTGCTGGGAAATTTTCCAGCATCCTCAGGGCTCTGTCCTCATAGGCAGATACTCTGAACCTCTGAACACCTACATTTATCTCTTCCCAGTCTAAGACCATATGAAAATGGCCGATCTCAAGTTCGTATCCCAGGAGTCAGTGCGTCTGTGCCGCTCCAACTTCTTCCCTGTGATTTTCCCAAGTTCTCCCTGCTCAGCACTGTATTGAGATGAGCTCAGAGCTCTAGCTTTTGGCCCTAAGCCTGGTCCAGCCTCCCTCTCTCTAAACAGCCAAGCTATTTGTTATCATTGTTTGTTTTGAAAGGCAAGAGTTTTACTTTTAAATGATTACAAGCACATCAAATAACATTTAACAAGTTGAGTCCTAGCATCTAGTGATTTGGGTTAGGATACACTAACAGCAGCTGGAGCAAGCATATCATACTCACTGTCCTAAATTATGCAGGATAGAGTACCGTAAGGCTAGCTGCTCTTCATAGGAGTTACACATAGCTTTTATTACCTTTTCATAGATAATGCTCCTGACCTTTAAGAAAGTAGAAGGGAACAATTTACTTCCTTTCTTTCTTCAAAGATTTTTTTTTCTACTTCACTAATAAAGAAAAAAAGTCAAGTTACTTGCATGAGACACAGGAAAACAGGTGACACACATTCCTTAAAGACATACAAGATAAGATGATGGGGCTGGAGAAATGGCTCAGCGACTTAAGATCACTGATTACTCTTCTGAAGGTCCTGAGTTCAAATCCCAGCAACCACATGGTGGCTCACAACCACCCATAATGAGATCTGACATCCTCTTCTGGTGTGTCTGAAGACAGCTACAGTGTACTTAGATATAATAATAAATAAATCTTTTAGGCTGGAGATCAAGAAGGGACGATTGGAGCGAGCAGAGGTGCTGAATTCAAATTCCCAGCAACCACATGATGGCTCACAATCATCAGTATAGGTACAGTGTACTCATATATACATTAAATAAATAAATAAATGAATAAATGAATAAATAATTGTTGTTCAAGCCCAATCTGTGCTATATGAGATTCTATCTCAAAACAGAATTAAAAAAAAAAAAAGATAAGATGAAACTTTAGGTATGTCATAAGTCTGTACAAAAAGCTAGCTTTGATACTCTCAAAATGTGAAGGATCCTACAACAGCATAGAGAAATAATTTAATGCCTTCCAGAACAGAACTCGAGCTTCATGGAGGTTTCCTGTTCTATGGGGGGGCAGATCTCAGGCCAACCCACAGAGCAGGCGCTTCTGCCTCCTGTCCGTTTATGCGGTAGTTTTCATGGATTTCTGGTCAGATGTCACATACAAAGACCAAGAGGTTAACCAGAACTGCATCTCTGTTCTGCTCGAAGTAGTTCTGGAGGACGGCCATCCTCTCCTGGGTCTCCTTTTCCACCTCACTGCTACAACTGCCATGGGACCCCAGTGCCGCAGCTTCTGTGGCCTTGAACTCCTTTCCCCTCTGCAGGCGGTACTGTTCAATTTCAGCCTGGGCTTCTTCTTTAGCCTGCTTTCAGCCTCCAGTTCTTTCACTTGTGGGTCTCCCTCCCCTCCTGACACAGAGCTTAGTCCTGTAGTAGCTGCTGGATGCCCTGTGACTGACTCACCCACTGCTGAGGACTCTTTGGGCCAAGAGAACGGCCTAAGTCAACTGCTCAAACTCATTGTTTGTTTGTTTTTAAATTGTGTATGAGTGTTTTTCCTGCAGGTATGTAAATGTTCCACATGCATGTAGTGTCTGACAGGTCAGAAGTAGGCTGGAGTTTGACCCCAGGGCTTTCATGCATAAGTAAGCTTGAATGGATCTCCACAGCTGCCCCTGTGGTTTTCTTCTTGTCACATGTCACCATCCAATGCTCATGAATTTGTTGGCCAGTTGCCTATCTTCCATAACTAGAATGTTATAGTGTTGTGCCCAGGGATTTAAGGTTGTACACACAGAGGACATCCAACAAACGCTTGTTGAGTAAACAGATAAACGGAGTCATGTTTTCTGGATGCTGAACTGGGACACGATGTCTGATAAATGTTCTGGAAAATGAAGATGGTGATCAGTGTAACACCCCCATCCTGCATCTATATCACATTTCCTGGGCTCTCTCCTTCTAAGCTCTTTAACTCTTAATAGGGTTGGGTGCTGGTTTGAGTGGAGTCTATTGGTTTAAGGCACAGCTGTAGTGACAGGCCACCCTGTGCTTGGGGCCGAAGGCTGGAGGGCAGCTCTGAATGTCATTTCAGTACAGCGCCCAACAGGGAAAACATGGCAGGAAGCAGAGTTGGAGATGCACAGATGCACTGACTCCTGGCATAATGGGGCTTCTTCTAGCAGGCCTGGTGTCCCCTCCCCCTCCCCGCTTAGCCCTGGATAGAATTCATCAGAGTACCAGCTTGGAGTAAGCATCTGGGGTGCCCTTCAGCCATAAACAGCCATAAAAGCAGTGAGGTTTTATGAGAAAACATTAAGAAGAAAGCAAGCAAGCAGGGATTTAGATGAGGGTAAAGGAGAGTGTGAGGACAGAGACTCCATGAATTAAGGTCATCGTTATATGCTGCTTCTACTACAACCCAGCCCTAGTGCCGTTCTCACTGAAGAACACAGGAGGCTGCTCTGCTGAATCCACTGTGGAGGCTCCAATCCACTGTGGAGAGTCCCAGGCCCTATTAACCCCTTGTCCCCAATCTTTGTATGTGGTCTTTTTTGAGCCCCCAAGATGTATTTTATTCTCCTGTCTGTCTATCTGTCTGCCTGTCTCCTGTGTGTGTGTGTGTGTGTGTGTATGTGTGTGTGTGTGTGTGTGTGTGTGTGTGTGTGTGTATCTGATGGTGGGTATGTGCACATAAGTACAGGTACCTCTGGTGAGCAAAAGAGGGCATCAGACCCCTTGGAGCTGGAGTGGTAAGTTGCAGGTGACTGTAGCCTGCTCAGTGTAGGTGCTGGGAGCTGAAGTCCTCTATGGCCATTTTCCAAAAGTCCACCCTCTAGCTCCTCTCTCTGGCTCTTTCCACCTGATTTCCTCCTAGGCTGCTACATTATATCCTCCAGTCTATTATTTGAGGGCTCTCCCTTGACCCTGGTTAGGGCCTCCCCACAAGAGCATTGTGAAAGGACTTGTGTGCAGCTTCTACATCCATCTGACAAATCCCACTAACTGTCCATACCAACTGTAGCTACAAAACAGAACACCATGAGCCACTCAGAACTTCAAAACAATTCACAATGGCAATCGTGTTGGAGGAGTGTGGGATCACACAGTGGGCCAGAGCTAAATATACAGACCAAGTACATGTCACTCAAAGTTGGCACTACTGTCAGAGACACCGAGCTTTTGATCAAGGGAGGGGACAGCTGGAAGTGGGTGACTGAAATGTTAGTAAACAGCTAAGACAAGTGATTTCACAATTACTTGGCTGTTTCTAGGCAATCTAGATGCTGCTGGTTTGAGCTAACTAGATTGCCTGACTGTGTGGCAATGACAGTCTTCTACAGCACTCAGGAATTTATAATGGCTTCTGCTCCAAGTCAACACATTCTGTCTGGCCCTCATGGTCTGCCATTGAGAGAATGGCAGGTCATTATTTAACATGCTTGAGGCAGCCTGGTCCTTCCCCTGTCCTCACTGTTCTCCAGCATACCCACCCTGTCAGACATAGGATCTAGGGTCAGCTTCTTGGCCACAATGTGACCTGATCATGTATTCAGGTGAGCACAGCCTATCTTAGAGGAATCGTTAACATGAAAGCCACCGTACACTGTCATGTACTATCTCCCACACACCATGAGAGACCAGGTCTGTGGGCACTCCTATTTTATAGATGTTAAAACGGGAACTGAATGTAGTAACATAGGCTGTGATTCCAGCACTTAGGAGGAAAAGGTGGGAGGGTCAGACATTCAAGGTCATCTTTGGTTACTCAGTGAGTTCAAGGCTGGTCTAGGATACATGAGACCCTCTTCCAAAAGAAAAGAAACATGCAAGGAGAAGGTGGTTCACCTGTAAAGATGAGGGGCTCAGAGGGAGGGTGAAGAGGGATAAAATCCCAGCACTTGGGAGGCAGAGGCAGGCGGATTTCTGAGTTTGAGGCCAGCCTGGTCTACAGAGTGAGTTCCAGGACAGCCAGGGCTACACAGAGAAACCCTGTCTCAAAAAAAAAAAAAAAAAAAAAAAAAACAAAAAAAAACAAAACAAAAAAACCAAAAAACCAAAAAAAACAAAAACAAAACAAAACAAAAAAGAGTAAGAAGGGACGATTAAAGCACATTGCATACATATACGAAACAAACAATGCCCACCCCCAAAAACCTTTGGGAGTTTACTTCTTTGTTCTGCAAACACCAGGCAGTGAATATACAAGAGATGAGGTCCCTGTCCTGGAACACAGGGAGTGGGCAGGAAAGTGACAGGGATTTCTGAAAAGAACGAGTACGCTTAGGGCAGCCAGAAACCAAGTGAGAGGAGCCTCGGGCCAGGAAGGGTCCGTGAGGGGTGACATTTTAGCTCCAGACAACAAGAAGTTATGCATCAGTAACTCACAGGGCAGTGTGCCCAAGATTAAGAAAGTGACTGCTAATGTCCTGAGGTCTAAGAAGATGTTCAACGTGGTTTCAGTAAAGGAGCAAAGGAGGAAGCAACACCAGGCTCCTGCAGTTAGAAGGAAGAACATAATTTGGGGCAGTGTAAATTCACTGGAGGGTTTCAGGCAAGGGCACACATTGACAGGATCTATGGTTTTAAAGATCTTTGGTAAGTTGGGCATGGTGGCTCATAAATGTAATCTCAGCACTTGGTAGGGGGATTAGGAGTTCAAAGGTAGCCTTGACTACATGTTGAGTTGTAGGCCAGCCTGGGCTACACGACATGGAAAGTTATGAAGAAAGACTTGGGACAGCTCTGTGGTACTGGTGACATTTATGGACTCGAAGACTAAGGAAAGGTGAGCTGAGGCAGGAGTCAATTCTGTTCCTTATGTAGCTTTGCTTGTTGTTTTATTGTTGTTTTTGTTTGTTTTATTTTATTATTATTTTTTGAGACAGGGTTTTTCCGTGTAGCCTTGGCTGTACTGGAGCTCACTCTGTGGACCAGGCCAGCCTAGAATTCACAGAAACCCACCAGCCTCTGCCTCCCCAGTGCTGGGATTAAAGGCGTGTACCACCATGCACTAAAGTGGAAACTTAAGGGTTCTTTGGAAAGTCAGTTGTGTTAGATGGTGTTTTACTGGTGCAAATATGTGAAGAAAAGTTTAGCTGAAGTGGACACAGGTGAAAGGCTAAGGCAGACAAATGAAGGAAAATTTCACCAAAGCAGACACAGGAGAGAGGATGTTCTGCTAAGGCAAGCACGTGAAAGGACATGCGATGAAGGATTCATTGTTAACAACACGCATGTATTGACCTGCCTTACATTTCATAGTTGAGCTGCATTTGTCAGGACTCCAGAGAGAAAAATGCACCAAAAAAAACTTGTGTTGATGTGCTGCAGTATCCTCCCATGTCCACAGACTCCAGCTGATGGCCAGAGTGATGTTGGCTGAGACAGAGTACATAGAGTTTTGCTAAGTCAGACTCATGTGCTGAGGCAAGACACATGGTAAGGCAAGATTGGTGGAGGCCATGTGATGTTTGGAGGGTATAAATAGGATTCGACGGACGGTGAAGGAGGCTGAGCGAGGCTTGCTTATAGAGCTCACTCTGCAGAGCTTGTGGGTCTCACATCTTGCTGATCTTTGCTTCCCTGAGAGTCTTCTGGGGGTTGGTTCTCTTGGTCCCTCCTGTTGACTCGAGCAGACATTGAAGCCTGGCTGTGCCATCTCTGCTGACTCATGTCTGCTATCCTGACTCTACCAAACTAGACTGCTGGTGGATCAGTGAAGTCTTCGAGCGGACTGAGCTGCCACTGCTGACCCGTGAACTGAACTGCTCATTTCCAGACAACACAATGAGAGTTGCTCCAAAGAACCTTTCTAAACAGGTCCACTTCCCTCATATCCTTTCTTTCCCAATACCTCTGGAGGGTGGTGGGCTAGAAGGGGGGGTTTAAAGCATTTAAGAACCATCATTAAAAATAAGGTTTTAAAAAAAATTAAAGTTACAATGAACAGCTATTGTTTTTTAAACTAAATCTTACCATGCGGCCCTGGCGAGCCTGGAACTTGCTATGTTGACCAAATTGGCCTTGAACTTCTAATCCTCCTGCCTCTATCCCCCAAGTGCTGAGATTACAGGTATGCACCTACTAAATCTCATTTTTTTTCTTGCTGTGCACATATTGGTCGTTGTAAGGGAGTGGCTAGAACCTGTTGGACTGGGGTGGAGTAAAGCACTGCTTTAGAGGAGACGTCAAGGAGCCCAGGTCATGGCTGGGCCACCCAAGGTCCTCAGCACTGAGCACATAGATGCAAGCTGAACCCTTTTCTCATGCAGGATTCCTCATCTTTAAACTGCAGATATAACACAGTGCTCACCTAGGAGTTTGCGAGGCCTGCCCTACCTGTCAGGTCCACAGCAAGTCTCTGCTGGGCAGCTCCACAGCCTGAGTGCCTGCTGCAGCTGTCCAACCTGTCATCCACGTTTCTCAATGGCCCAGCAAGTCTTATGTAGTTATTGCCTGTGAATTGACCACAGGGACCGCGGAGGCTGCTCCAGGCATCAGTGGACGCTCTGCAGCTGCTGGCTTCAAATTCTGTTCATTTTTAATGTGCTGGGACACCTGGCCCGGAATAACCACGGATGGCTTAAATCCTGGAGTTTTCTTATCATGGCCATTATCTGCGTCTTCCTCCCCTCTTTCTCTTCTTCTTCTTCTTTTAAAGGTTTGTTTGTTTGACAAGGGTTCTTACTTGGCTCAGGTGAACCTCAGAGGGTGATCTTAAACTGATTCCCCTGTCCAGCTTGTCCTTGGGTTGTAAGTGGAGGTTTCATAGTTTACTTTTTTTCATTTATTTATTTATTTATTTATTTATTTTATTTATTTATTTTATTTTTTGGTTTTTCTGAGACAGGGTTTCTCTGTGTAGCCCTGGCTGTCCCGGAGCTCACTCTGTAGACCAGGCTGGCCTC
>NW_022196912.1:5403642-5427006 GCF_008632895.1 Mastomys coucha | reverse complement strand
GAGAAATCTTTTTTTTTTTTTCGAGACAGGGTTTCTGGCTGTCCTGGAACTCACTCTGTAGACCAGACTGGCCTCGAACTCAGAAATACTCCTGTCTCTGCCTCACAAGTGCTGGGATTTAAAGTGTGAGCCACCACCGCCATGCTGACTGAGAAATCTTAACCATTTGTTCAAATTTACATTCATTTCAAGAATGTTTCTAGAGCTGTGTGCCATGTTTGATGCAGTGGGCAGAGGAGAAGGGCAAGGACATAGAGTCTTCACCTCCCAGGAACCTACCCATTATCTGTCTGCAAAGGAGATGGACGCTAACCACTACTCACACGTGTACCCAACAGGAAGTGTGGGGATGTTGGAGGCTACAGCGGCACTGACGTGGGGAGGGGAGGGGCTGCTACATCTCCTCCAGGATTGGCTAGCACGTCTGCTATCTGAGGAAGAAGACATCCCTGTGATCTAAACTCTCCAGGCCTCCAAAGTGCCGCTCCCCAGAAAGCGCCTCCTGCAGAAACTGTCCCTGCAGCATTTCTAGCAGGGTCTGGGTGAGCAGCCAATCAGGCTTGCAGAAGGTGCTCTGAATTCAGAGCACTTGGCAGCATGGAAGGAGATCTTGGCCATTTGGAAGGGAGAAGGGAGAGGGCTGTGAATCAGGGTTTGCGTTGATCTCAACTGTAACTTTCCAGAAAGCTGGGACACCCAATTCCAATAAAAGCTTCCTGAGTATTTCTGGAGGCATCGTGGGGGTGCTGGGCTGTGTGGGTGGGTGTGGCTTTTCTGGGTTTGTGGAATTATATTTTCTTATGGATAAAAACTTCCATCAAATTTGTGAGCCAGTGTCTGTCCATGTGGGGTGTCCTGAGCTGGTGGAGGCACAGGCAATGCCAGGGCTAGAGACTCTCAGGACTGACAGACACAGTTAAGACACAGACACCCTAGCAAGGCTGAACTCTGAAGCAGTGAGAGAAACAGGACCAGAAGCAGGTGTTCTTGTTCAGGACTGAACTGTTCCCACCATGCCCACTGGGGGAGGGGACGGGAGTGTGTGTGTGTGTGTGTGTGAGAGAGAGAGAGAGAGAGAGAGGGAGAGAGAGAGAGAGAGAGAGAGAGAGAGAGAGAGAGAGAGAGAGAGAGAGAGGAGATTTTATTTTAACTCCAGCAATTTGGCTTGGCCAGGCATCTTTATGGCCAAGCCCTTAGTCAGGATCAGGACAGAACCCATCTGACTCAAAAGTCACAAAAGCTGTACTGCCAGCCAGGGGAGTCCCAGATGACAGAGCTGGCTGCCCAGCAGCACACTGGCAGCATGGCCAGACAGAGGGACCAGGAACGTGTTCAGTTTTACCAGGCACAGGGGTGGGGTTAGAAAAGGAGGATCAGGGAGCATGGGAATCAGTGGCACAGCTTGTGGTTTCCCAGTGGTCCAAGGTTTTCATTCTTTCATTTCATCCATTCATTCATTTTATCCATTCAACATGTGTCGGCTAAGTGAGTACTTTGTGCCAAGCAACATGTTCCAAAATGAGATGAACTCAGGGGGATCATGAATTCAGGTCATTCTAGGCTACATAGGAAGTCTAAGGCTAGTCTAGACTACTTAAGACCCTGTCTCCAAAAACACACGAGTGAATAAGTAAATAAGTAAATAAATAACACTCTAGTCAGGTGGGCTTACAGAAAAAAAAAAGCCATTATAAAGGGAAACTTCTAGGCCAGGCATGATGATACAAGCCTGTAATTCCAGTACTTGGAAGGTTGAGGCAGAAGAATCATGTGTTCAAGGTCGTTCTCTCTGGGGCTGGAAAGCTATGCAACCAGGGGAGGCAGTCCATAGCAAGCCTGAGGTTGAGGGGCTGGAGAGATGGCTCAGTGGTTAAGAGCACCAACTGCTCTTCTGAAAGTCCTGAGTTCAAATCCTAGCAACAATATGGTGGCTCACAACCACCTGACACCCTCTTCTGGTCTGTCTGAAGACAGCTACAGTGTACTTACATTTAATAATAAATAGATAGATAGATAGATAGATAGATAGATAGATAGATAGATAGATAAAAGACTGAGGTTGAGACATGTCCAACCCCCAAAAATCTCATCTTGAACCCAGCAGGAGTAGGACCGGTCCCTCCCTGTCCTGGGCTTACATGTTCTGGTGCTCATAGCCTTATGACCCCCATCTCTGCCACCCTTGAGGTGGTCCTAGAGCCTGGTGGCCAGGCAACAGGTTATAAGGTCATGTCCTGCAAATGCCTGAAATTCAAGGCATACCCAGCGCCTTAGACCTGACCAGCGATGTCCATTCGCCCAGAGAGCCTCTACCCACTCCTCAGAGGTTTAACAGCCTTTGCTCTCCCAATTAAATGAGCTGTTCAGTGAGGCCTGCCTCCCAAGCGTCTGTTCTTCTTGCGCTCACAGTGGCCTGAGGCCTTCATCACCCCTACAGGTCCTTCGTTTTCTCCTCAGGCCACCACCTGATCAGAGGGAGAGCTGGGTGGGAATAACAATCCTCAACTCCATAGCAAGTTCAAGGCCAGCCTAGATTACATGGAATTCTGCCTCAAAAACAAACCAAACCAAATCACCACAACAGTTATATAACAGCACAGGAAACGTGCCCTGGACTCGGAGTCCATTTCAGAGTGGTGGACGCCACACTGTAGAGGTGGCAGAGACCCAGCGGGACCCCCAAAGGGTGGTGAGGCAGCCTAAGGCTCACTAACAAGGCAAGGCCAGCTCTAGCAAGCTTCTGCTGTTGCTCTGGACTTACCAGGCACACACACACACACACACACACACACACACACACACACACACACACACACACACACGGGATGTATCTCACTCTGGCAGCTGAGGCCTTGTACTGAGAGACCGGGAGACAGAGGCCACTAGGGAAGGAGAAGGTGCAGGTTAAGTGGCAGTTGAAAGCCCATGACTGAAGAGGTCATGCAGAGAAACTGAGGCTTGGCACCGTGAAGAGAGCCTATACGAGGCTACTGGTGAGGCTTGGCACCATGAAGAGAGCCTATACGAGGCTATTGGCGAAAGTGCAGCCCAGTTGCAGCAAAAGACCCCAGTGTTGTGGAGATACCAGTGCCATGGGATGACCACCCAAACCAGCAGCAGCTTGTGGAGTGGAGCCAGCTGGAGCTTAGACGACAATCTGTGTGTTACAGAGGGCAGAGCCAGAAACTTCACCCCATGCCCTTTGGAGGAGCTTAAAAGATGGGAGAGGATCCTAGAAATTGGGCATTGAGTTATTTATACTGTGGGAGTTTGATTTTTGCTTTGCTTTCATCATGCATGGGCCTGGTTCTTCCATCTTGAAGTAAGAAAGTATTTAGCTTATTTTTCATTTTTATAGGAGCCCGCAGTTGAGAGGCATTAGATTTTAAAAGACTGGATTTTAAAAGCAGCATCTTAAAGAGACCTAATTTTTAATTGTTTGAATTTTTAAAGACTGTGGGACTTTGTAAGTTTGAAAATGCTTTATATTGTAATGTCTTTACTAATGTGTGTTGTTGGGGATGAATAAGAAAGGAAAGAAAGGTCTGTCTTCACAGTGATGTGTCTGTGTGTCAGGCTGAGAAAAGGTCAGCTGTGCCGCCCAGTTCTAGATCAACCTGGCCAGAGCTAGAGTCGTGGGGGAGGAGAGAGCTCGGTTGAGAGAGAGCCTCCATGAGAGCAGGCTGCAGGCAGGCCTGTAGGGATTTTCCTTAACAGTAATTGATGCAGGAGAGGGCCCAGTGCACCGAGGATGGTGTCATCTCTGGGCTGGTGGTTCTGGGTTCTGTAAGACAGGTGATCGAGCAAGCCATGGGAGCAGATCAGTAAGTAGCACTTGCCAGCTCGTCTTGGTCAGGGTGTTTTATCACAGCAATAGTAACAGTGCTTATGCATGCAGGCCTGAGGCCGTCAACATATATATATTTTTTAAAAAAGGTTTGTTTGTTTGTTTGTTTACTTGTATTGTGTATATGAGTGTTTTGTCTATACATATATCTGTGTACTACTTCTGTGCGGTTCCTGCAGAAGCTAGAAGAGGGCATTGGATCCTCTGGAACTGAAGTTATAGATGTCATGTGGGTGCTGGGAATCAAACCCAAGTCCTCTGCAAGAGCAACAAGTGCTCCTGACTAAGTCATCTCTATAACCCCAATCCCCTTTACTCTCTCCTTAAGGTAATCTTTGGCAGATCTGGAGGCTAGATTATCTGGCCAGCAAGCCAGGGGCTTCCTGTCTTCACCTCCCCAGTGCTGGGATGGGTTCTGCCCAAAGCTACACAGCCACCACCCCTAATTGTGCTCCTTCCCTGATCCCTGGCTCCAAAGTTCCAAAGTGTGATCTGTAGCCCAGAAGTCTAGCCACAGCGAGGAGGCTGTGTGAAATGCAGGCCCTGAGATCCCACTGTAGACTACATGTAGAGGCTGCGGGATAAGAAGTCACTAGCTGATTCCTTCATACTGCACAGTGTGAGTGACACGGGGACCTTGTCTTTCTAGTCTACCACAGCCATCCTGAAGACAAGGGAGTGTATAACTTGAAACATTAAGGCACTAAGTTTTTCCACCACAGTCACCTCAGAATGGGTCCTCTGAGATGAAGGGGACCAAATAGAGCCCTCCTTCAGGAAGCCTAGGCTCATGTCATTAGCGACCTGCTGATGGATGAGCCAGGAGTGCAGCTTGTCCAAGCCCAAGGAAGTGACAGCCAAGCCAGGGTCTAGAGCCTCCTTCAGTCCAGCCACTTGCCATGAGAGGAGGTCTAGTTGCTTCTAAGGACTAGAATTGGTAATTTGCTTTGGAATGGCAGCAGGTAAGAACTCCCTAGTCTCCTTTGTACCTCTCCCAGCACTTCGGTCAGCTTCTCCCAGTCCTGTAGAGAGCACGACACTGTAGCTTCAGGGTCTTCTACCTTCTACCTCAGCTCCAGTGGGACTGACTACTCTGAAGCTCTGATACTTGAGCCTCCCAGCATGTACTCCTGGGGCTCCATACACATTTTGGTTGTGTTGGTTGATAGCCCTCCTACTGATTCCAGAAGCTGGGGCCAGTGGTACTGGGCAGAGGTAAGGGGAGGGCCTAGTCACTCAGAGAAGACTTGGGGCTGGGACAACCCCAGGAACAGACCAATAGCCTTTGGCTGTCTCCTAGTTTCTCTTAATATGAGAAGCCTACAAAGCAAGGCTAGGCCTACTGTAGCTGGGGATGTGGGGACTTTGACTCCGAGCACACACTAAAGTCTGTGGCCATACCTGCAGATCAGGAAGTTTTACAATCTCTTCCCCTTTTTCCTCATGTAGAATTGAGTCTTCATTCTTCTAGAAGCCTAGGTATCAGCTTGGAAGATGTTTAGCCTCCTTCAATCTCTGACTTCCTGCTTTGAGCAGTGTGTACAAGAGTGTGTAAGAACATTGTCCCCGCTACATGTCCCCCACTTCATCCCTGACCTTTCCCTCTGTGAGTGGGAAATGCATCTACTTTCACCAATTTTGATGAAGCTTTTCTAAAGCTTGAGTTCTCAGCACTCTTTTGGGATTGCTATGGAACTTTAGTCAACTTATGGTCTCCACTGGGCCTTGAGTGAGATGAGGAATACATTTAATTTAATCCTTCCTAGACCAGTCTTGGAAGGGCTCTAGGGCTCCTCGAAGACTTCAAGGGTCAAGTATGATATTTTACCCCTGAAATTCTCATACTTGGGAAATGAGTTCTAAGCCAGCAGAGGCCACATAACAAGTTTCAGTCAGCCTGGGCTACATTACATAGCTGGACTGTGTCTTAAGGGGAGGTGAGAGAGAGAGAGAGAGTTCAGATAGTTGATGGCATCTGAGGGGTGGTCTAATAGTTGGCGATCTCCAGTCAGCACAGCTTTGCCACAATCTGTTCTTCTATAATGGGTTGTTGACTGGCTTTTCTTAACAGAATGTTCTTCTAAATGCTTAGGGAGCATTCTAGAATATCTTCATGGTATTTCCAGCTCTAGAATTTCAAAGGTGTACCTTTGCTCCATTTGGTGCAACTCTGAGGCACTCAAGACTAGGGCCCTTGGGAAGAGTCATCAGCACTGGGCAGAAGAATGCTCTCCAGCAGCTGGCTGAGACTTGGAACAATGACAGACCATTCCCTAAGAGACAGGAAAGATGAGGACCAGATGTTCCTCTCGTCTTAGTCTTTGACAACCTGCGACAGCTATCTCCATCTGCTTCTCCTTGTCCTTCTCTCATCCAGTGCTTCTCACAGGAAGCAGCAATGGAGGCTGAAGATGCCTAGTCAGCAGGATCCTGGAGAAACCCAGTACACAGGTGGCCAGCATCCATGGAGCAATTAGCAGATGGCCAAGAGGCTTTGTAGAAGCAGGAGCTCACCTCAGGAAAGAGGCAACAATTCCTCCCTCCATTATGGCTGGCCAGAAGCTGTGACAATGGCAGGCAGCGCTGCTGACTCAGCGATCTCACTGCTGGAGACTCCCTGAGGAGATGCTCTACAGAAGGAGCGGCCATAAGCATAAAGATGCTCATTGTGGCATTACTCAAAATAGCCCAGACTGGAAACCACCCAGCCCACCTGCAGTAAGAAAACATCCACTATAAAGAACAGTATACACCTATTCAAAGCCACATGTGAAGCCATGAGGAGCCATGGATTTGACATTGATGCTACAATCCCACATCAGTCGGGACCTGCAGACATGAGAAGAGCCGTGTTGGAGCAGTGTTATCTGGTCTCTGGCTCACTTAAATAATCATTGTTTACTGTGGCCTAGGTCAGCAATGGAGTGTGAAATGGGGGTGGGGGGACAGAAAATAGGACTGTACTTCCTGTTCATCAACAGCTTCAAATCCAGTGTATGCTTTCCCAGCACCCTTCAATTAATTCTGTCAGAGCATCACTTTCCAACATAAACCAGCTAGTGAAAGAAGGATGTGAGAGAAGGTGCTCTCCCCCACACACCCCCTCTGCGACATGTATGCCACTCCTGGTGTCAAAGCCACCTCCAGTTACATCATAGACATGTTAGAAGAAATTACGAATTACCCATATGAATTATGGTAGTGACATTTTGGTCTTTTAATGTCTTAGTTTCCTCTGCAGCAAAAAAACGTTTTTAAAAACTCATGATTTTTGTTTAAGTGGGGAGGGGTGTGGAGTTAGGACTTGTTACTAATCTCATGGCCGAATAATTAAGTGTGCCTAATTCTGAAAGCAGCAAGTTAAATTATGCAGTGCCAAAAGCAACAACTCGCTCGTACCTACACCACGTTGTCTCTGCCGGCATGATTTTAGCTTTACAGCTAAAAAACTCTGCCAGGAAACCTAATAGAAGGAAGCAAAAATATTTCTGTTTCGATCAAGCTGCCATTTGAGAAAGACTTTTAAATCTGTTCTTCTGTATGTGTAAATCTGACAGCAGATGCATAATTAAAGCCCCAAGGGAGAGCTTCCTTTTAATCTTTTCAAAGAAAACCAATAAAGCATCCTTAAGATGTGAAGTGATGGACTAATAGCCTTTGGACTGTTCTGAATTTCTCCAAGCCAGAGTGCTGCTGCTAGGAACACAGTCAGCGACTCAACAACTCCAGGAGCTCGAGCTCTGTCCTCATGGCTGGCACCTCTGATCCCAGAAGGCACGGAGAGCAATGCGCCAAAGGCCATGCTTGCATCTGACACGAGTTCTGTTGCTATGGGTATTTGTTAAATGGTGGAATGCAGATACAAACATGTTCACATTAAAATACACTCAGTTCCAACCTCCTAGGGAACATGTCACAGAGGGTAAATGGGAGAAGTAGTAATTACCCAGGGCTTCAGATCTGTGTGAGCAATCAAGACGGATAATTTAGAGTATAAAGTGGACTTTTTAAACTTCTTGCTTGAGCTCCTCAAATAGATTTTTTTGTACAGCCTCAACTACTGCTGAGCAATTGTAGGCACGTTTCCCCACAGGGTCTGTGCTGAGGGAACATGTGTGTGTTTACACAGTTGCAAAGCACCCAGCTCAGGATATGGGGCCCCTTTCAAGGGCAAACATTCCCTCTCACTACGATGTCCCATCTGACCTTGAATACACATGGCGATTGAACCTTCCTGTGTGCTGCCTGCTGTTGAAAGGCAACTCTGTCCCTTTTGTTACCTCCCCCAAATGCCTGCTCTTAACAGCACGAGCTTTCAGACATCACCAGGTTGTCCCTTCTCCTTGTTGCTTGTCTCCTGTCTCTGACTTTCTGAGTTTGTGTTGGCTCTGGCCTATCCATCCATTTAAGGCCTGTAGCTGCTTCTCCCTCATCTGCCTGTGTTATCCTTCAAGTTTTTCTGTGCTTACTCAGTTGCTGGCCTGACCAGCAAACTAGTCCCTGCATTAGTATCAGATTTATGCACACACACAGACACTCACACACACTCACTCACACACACACACACATACACACACACACACACACAGGGGTGGGGGGAGGGAGGACAAGGCAGAGACAGAAACGCACAAATAGATACATATACATTATGAATATTTCAGTTTCACACAAGGATATTCACCACTGCTATATGTATAAAATTAGTGCACTATGCACCATACGACCTTGTATAACTCTCTAACACTATACCACACAGATTTGACCAAAGGTCTCCTTTGTGTCTGGTCATGTTTCGTGAAGATGGCTGAATATGCTGCATCTCAGCTGCCTATATTGGAATATGCTTAAAACCCCTGGCAGGTAGAACAAAGACTGATTTTTCAAAATATAGTGCTGGACCTGATGCACACAATACTTCATAGTTATGGAATGAAGGGTTGTCTACACGAAAACTATGATCCAGATAAACAACAAGAGAAACACCCTATTTCATTAGGCAGGATACAAAAATGGATCCCTGAACTCCACATTGTTTCATGAACCACACAAATCCTGTGACGATCATTGATCAAATAAAGCCCAGAACATACTAGCTTTTCTCTTCAGAGGATGAGGTGGCCGAAGAGAGAACCCTGGCTGAGTTGTGCTTCCCTGCATGTCTGCATTCATCAATACATCAATAATAATAACAGCTGGATGTTTAAAGGGAAAGAAAAATATAAGGAGAAAGGAAATGGGCATCGTAGGTCTTCACTGAAATCTTATCCAAATACTCTTTCCACAGAGAAGGTGGGAAGGATAACCATGTGGTTGGCGACTCAGCAGAACTTACTTGACTGACATGAGAGGGTCAGTTTAAACCACTAGCCCCGGTGTTGTGCCAGGCAGGCAGCTGGCAGAAACTACTCATACGGCTGTTTTCATATCCTGCCGAGGGCCAGCTCAGTCCTGAGCCATCCATAGGCTGGTACTAAGGTTGTCCTGCAGATTTTGGAAGCAACGTGCTAGGTGACTGCTAGGTGACTCATACCACAGCCAGAGGCTTTGGTATAGCCTATCCACACTGTCTTCTACACCTGAAACTACAAACCAAGAGAGAACACAATTCCTTTCCATTTGACTAGAGAACAGCCAGTCCTGACAATCAAGATTGAGGCATGGAGCAATCTTCAAACAAGCTGACTTGATTTTGTCCATGAAGATGAGAGAGAAGCCTGGGTTTGGAATCACAGCCTCTGAAGGGACAGTGAAGCCCATGAGAGATACAACGTGAGTACAGGCCACAAGAGTAGGGTCTCAGGGTCGGGGTGGGGCTTCACAGGTGTGGGAAGGGAACACTGGCAACAACTCCTGCTTATCTTGCAGTTCCATTGGGAAGCTAGAGCATGTATGTCACTGAGAGAAAGATACTGTGATGGAGTCTGTTCACAGGTACACCTGTAGGTAGAAGGGCAACAGGCAACGTTTACAAGATGAGTGCATGTTAACAATGAACTATAAACATATGATGTCATCCTCCAAGATTAAGCATCCTTAGTACTTTTAAAGCACTTAAAAAAAAAAACACTTCTAGTTGCTATAGCAACTTGATGCAGCTCTTAAAAGGGGATTTTTGAGGGGGTCATTTCATATCTTCAATCACCATAACAACATGATATATTTTTAAAGGGTATTTTTGTCTAATTTGTATAGACTTCGGACTCAGTCCATATTTGCCTTTTCTATTTAAAATAATCAGATCAAGCATGACACAGAAGAAAAATGATTGTTAGCAAGGAAGCACTTTTACAGACTAAACATACATGCATTCATACATGCATACATACATACATACATACATAGAGAGAGAGATACAGAGAGAGAGAGATGCTGAGAGACATCTCCCTCTGTGCATATCCTGAACAAACTTGCTACCTCTCTCCAGCCAACAGGCAGCAGTAGGCAGGTGGTAGGGAGTCCGTGCCCCATGCTCTGAACTGGCACAGGGAAATGGTGTTCACAAAATTCCTCACCTCAAGCCCTGAAAGTACAGCCCCTTTCTCCTAAATTGCATCAGTAGAAGAGGGTCTCTTGGGGCGACTAGTGTGACCAGCAAGCGCTTCTCCAGCCCTGAGACTCAGAAAAGGAGTGGGTGAGGCACAAGCAAATCTTGTCAAAGTCTGTTTCTTCTGCGCTCTGTACACCTAAATAAATGGGGGAAGTGGCTATTTTACATGATGCCAAACTCCGGGGAAAGGAAGTGGGTGGACAGAGTGGTGGCTGGAGGAGACGTCAATCTAGCTGAAAAAATGCGGTGTGTGTGTGTGTGTGTGTGTGTGTGTGTGTGTGTGTGTGTGTGTGAAGAGTGTGCACATTTTCCCAGGAGGTTATGAAAATGTGACCTGTTTATATCAAAGTATAATGTAAAGGCGACTATCCCCTGGCTGTTTTTGGCACCGCTACTGGTTGGAAAAGGGGAAACAAAGACAAGAGGTCAAGAATTTGGAGAAGTTAGGGTGCATGAAGGGGAAAACCAAGGCGAATGGTGTAAAACAGTTAAGCGGAAGGACTGGCTTTTGAATAACGGATTTTACTTTTGAGGGGGTGGAGAAGTGTCAACAGAAGAGGAGGAAATGCTGAAAATGGATGCAGAAATGGCTTTTGTAATTATTCCTGCGGATAGTGAGGCCTGGGTTGGGTGGGAAATAGCACCTCTTGACATATATTCTCACATACGCTCTTACAGAGGACAATACTAAGGAGCAGAGGCTGAACAAGGAGCCTTCAAAGTGCTTGGCTCCTAGTTGACACAGTCAATGCGTGTTAGCTCATTGGAAAGAGCTAGAGATGGTCCATTCGGGCAACCTCTCGCTCCGAATGCGGGAAAGAAAAGTAGGAGGACGAGAGAGGACAGAGAGCGGGACAAAAGTAGGAAAAAGGTATCAGAACGGAAAGGAGGATCCCGGGGACACCGGCCCGGTCTCCGATCCGTGGAAAGGGCAGCGAGTGACAGGCGCGCAGAGGAAAGACGCGCAGGGTGCGCCGCTCACCTATGGTCGACACCACGGTGCCCACGAAGTAGAAGGCTCCAGGGAAGTCCCAGCGCGGGCGCAGCGCGTCGGCGCGGACCCCGGCTGCCAGCGCGGCCTCGTAGTGTCGGAGGAAGGCGCGCAGCTCCGGCTCCGCCACGCCGTGCGCAGCGCTGAAGTTGCGCAGCGTGGCGCCCCAGCGCGCCCGCGCCTCCGCCTCGCCTGGGCTCTCGAGCGCGGAGAACACGGTGGCGCCCGCCACCAGGTAGAGGCCGATGAGCGCGGCCAGCAGCACGAAGCGGCCGGTGTCCTCGTTGAGGTGCGAGCGGCGGCAGCAGCAGCAGCAGCAGGAGGGGCGCGGCAGGCGGCGGCGGCAGCGGCGGGGCGGGGGCCGGGGGCTGCGGGAGGACATGGTCCGCAGCTCAGCCCCGGGGCTGGGGCGGTGCTCGGAGCCGGGGCCGTGACATCCCCGCCGTAGGAGCAGGAGCGTGAGGATGGTGGCCAGAGGTCAGGGGCCGCGGCGGAGCCCCCCTGCAGTCTCCCCGGAACCGGGACGGCAGGGCGATCCGCCTCCTGCCGGGCGTTCAGGCCACGCACCAGTCGTCCGGCCCAGCGGACACCCGGGCTGGAGCGCTTCTCTCCGCGCCCCGACGCCTTACTGCCTCTCGCCGCTCCTCACTTGCTGCCCTCGGGCTCCTGGCTCCGAAGCTAGGCCGGCGCCGCCCGGTGGCCGGAGTCCACGGGGCCCCGGGCCGCATACTCAACTCTGGCCAGGCCGCGGGCTGCGGGCTGGGTGAACCGTGGAGTCCGGAAGCCTAGGATCGGAGCACGGTGGCAGGGCACAGAGGGAGTCCTCTGGAGCGTCCCATGAGGCTGCTGGGAATCAGTCTCGCCTAGGCGCTGGCTGCGCGGGCTGTCCTGTTCCTTCCCTGCAATTGAGCTGGCGGCGTCGGCTTCCGAGCCTCAGAGCCGAGCCGAGTCCTCCGGGGAAGCGCTCCCTTCCTTTCCCTGCTACCGCCGAAGAGCTACCCAGCACGGAGAGGCGGAGTCATCCGAGCCCGGGGCGGAGTGTTGGGGAGGGGTGAGTGAGAAAGGAAGGGATGGGTGGAGAGTTGGGCTATTGCGACGCCTCCGGGTCGTTCTGGCCGCTACAGTGCGTCCCACCAGAGCAGGTGTCCCACTGTCCTGCTGGCTGCCAGCTCGCTAGAAAACCGAGTCCTTCCTTCCATGCGTTTGGCTCCGGAATGTCTTCCTTTCTCAAGCCACTGGGAAACTTTGTTCAACTTGGTGCTTTGAGGTCTCAGGGGCTGGGGGCCATCGGGAGTCAACCCGGACTTCCGATCCTCGGGCTCTAGCCTGAAGTTTAAGTTCCCCCATTGCTCACCCTTTTGTTCCTGGATCCAACTGCAGCGCCAGGACGCCGGCGGAGTCCTCTGGGAGGAAAAGATACGGTTTGGGAACCGAGGACAGGCAGCCTCTCTGAGCTCTGGGCGCGGCGGGAACCAGGACGTCTGCTCCCCCTCCCGACCGAGCGACCGGCCGGCGTCAGCACCGCGGACAGCGCATCGGTGCCGCAGCCCGCGGGTGGGAGGCTCCAGGCGGCCCCGGCCCGCCGCCACCGTAGGCGAGGTTGCTTACCCGGCACCGCGGTGTTCCCCAGACCCTCCTTGCTTTTCCTTCTACCTCCAGAGTGTCCCCTACCCCACCCCGACTCAGGTGCGGTCGCCAAAACAGCGTGTCGCCAGGATGCGGACGCTGCGGAATAGAGAGGGGAGGAGGAGTCACGCGCAGGTGGGGGTGGGGGGGGACTCAGGGCCACCAGAGCAGGAGGATCAGAGGCCGGGTGCTGCTGTGGCTTCTATGCCACCCCAGCTCACCAGTACTAGGGACCAGAGCCTGGATACACCCCGGGTGCGGTGGAGGGTCAGGAGGGTAGTAGCTCGCTAGGAGGAACAGTGTGCTTCGGAACACCCTAGGAACGAGTCCTCCACCCTACATCCGAGAGGAAAGATGCCTGCAGCCGCAGGTCCTTCTCTGCCTGGCAGAAACCAGTTTAGCTGGGGTCATAAAGTTGTGTAGTAAGGAACACTCTCGGTATAAACAGATAATCCCACCATCTACGGGTAGCTCTCCCCTCTTTTTTTTTTGGTCCCCTTCCCTTTTTTATTGGCCTGGAGGAGGATCCTGCTAATGATATAGATAACGGGGAGGATGGTAGTTTCTTAGACAATCCAGGTGGCTGAGAGCACGCTGGCAAAATACAGAGCTGCCTCGCCTGGGTCCCCTCCCCAGGCCAAGGCCAAGTTAGCTAGCTTCTGCTGCAGGAAGATGCCAAGCAAAGATCTATTCAGAGAGGTGCTTGGAGGGTAGTGGCGCTCACTGTGGACCACTCACTGAATTCAACGTTGCACATCTATGAACCTGCGATTCTCCCACCCATGTGTAGAGGTACAAGCTGGCACTGGAAGCTGTGGCATGCTGAGCAGCATCTGACTTGGGATGTAGATAACGACTAGGCAGGAATAATGGATGGTTGCATCTTAGAGACATTGGTTCAGAATATGGGTTGGGGAGGGGAGACCGTGCTCCTCTTGGTATGTGCAGATGGAAAGAAACCCATTCTTCCGTGGCCTCCAGGTTTGGATGGCAAGTGGTTACTTGTGGTTTAAGGAAGAAAACAGCTTGTCCACTGAGAGAACCCTGAGTGCTCTGATTCACTGTGTAGCACACAGTGGGGGCTTTGTCCAATTGCCAACTGTTGTCACTGCAAAGCACTGTTATGGTCAACTGTTCCCATGCCCAGCCTTTGCCTCCCCTCAGCTACCTGCAGGTGTCAAACCAGCTGGCTGTTTCCTCCAGTCAGCCCTGAAGACAGTGAGAATGGTCTAGCAGCGGACCTCTGGGGCTGAGCTCCATTCAGTTGGTCAGCTCTGAAAGAAGCCTTGAGTGTGTGGTTTCACGGGATGGCCCTGAAAGGCACTGCCAGGCCTCTCGGGGTTTTCCCAGACTCCCAGAGTAGGGATGGGGCACTTGACTGCCCTGTCCTGTGCTTCTGGGTCCAGCTCTTGGCCCAGCTGGCAGAGGGCCCACCCTCTCCTCTAGCTTGTGATTCCAGCTTGATTAGCAGCAAACCCTTGGCATCACTTTCAGCATCAAATGACACATCTATTTATGTAATAGGGAAATGATGAGTTCCCTGCTCCTAGATGTGGGTCCTTTAGAGAACCAGCCCCATGATGAATGTGGCTTTTGCCCACTTAGCCACTGACTGTGCCAGCTGGCGATCCTCAGCACTTTTTCCTCAGCCCAGAATTGCTGAAACAGCCTCCTAAGGAGAGGGCTTGCCTTGGCAAAATTTCCTCACATAGGTCCATACGAAGGGCCAGTCATTGCTGCTGCTCTGCCCACAGTCTCGCCATGTGACCTCTAACTTCACTTTCCAAAGGCTTGCCAATGCTATACAAAATTAGTATTTAAGTCTTTGAGTTTGGGGTTCAACACATTTAATTATTCAATTCTCAGAGTTGGGGTGTCTGTGGGTGTCATCCAGCTCCTTCTGCCACCTCTAACTCTTTAAACAGCCTGCCCCCCACCCAGTCACCAGGCCTCTGCTTAAGCTGTGGACTCCTCTTCAGATCTTCAAATATAGAGTCAATTTAGATCGTCTTGTCTTTTAAAAACTTGATTTGATTGTGTGTGTGCATACATGTGCAAGCACAACCTAGTGTATGTGTGTGCTGTCAGAAGACAACTTGTGGGAACTGGCTTTCTCCTTCTACCATGTGAGCTCTGAGGAGTAAACTCAGGCCATCAGGTTTGGTTCCCAAGTACCCTTCCTTACCCACTGAGCCACCCTGCCAACCCCAGTTTTCTTTTTCTCACAAAGCTTCCTTTGTAGGAGATTCTGAAGCAATTGCTTTGATGGCAGCATTTTAACCCCAATCTTCTTATGTCTGTGTGTACTCGGGAACTTTAGACCAGACAAACGGACACACACAGCCTCTCTGCCTTCCTCTCTTCATCCCCCCTTTTTCTCTTTATAAAGGGAAACACAGTGTTAGAGTGCTAGCCAGGAGATTTAGATAAACTCAGATTCAGCCTCCCCTTGGATCCCCATGTACAGAGCTACAGCTAATACACACAGCATTGCGTATCTGTTACATACAGAAACACTGACAGTTACAGCAGTAACAAGTAGGAACAGCAGCCAGGCCAGTTGATATGTGAGAAAATAAAGCATAGTACGTCTGTGATGAAGTGCTCAGCTGTAAGTGGAGCAGAGTACTGACTTGGGCAATAATATATAATAATTTAAAAAAAAACTGTACTTGCAAGGAAAGGTATCACAAATGACCACATAGTGTGAATTACAGCTTTAGGAAACGACCATCCGGAGTAAATCCACACAGATGGAAGCCGCTCAGCGGTCACGCAGGGGTTAAGGATGAGAGGGAATGCCAGTGGATGAATGTGAGTTTCCTATGAGGGCAGCTGATTATGATGGTGATCAGGCAATTCTGTCACAGGACTGAAAAGCATCCAGTTGTGTTTTGTAATTCCTGGGATTGTGTGCTATGTGAATTAAAGCTCAATAGAGCTCTTTGAGAAGCACAAGAGTAATTGATTTGGCAAGTTTTTACTTAAAAAATAGAAATAGAGGCAGGCATGGTACCCTATGCCTGGTGTAATCACAGCTCTAAGGAGGTCGAAGCAGGAGGATTATGTGTTTAAGACATGCCTGGACTATGCAACAAGTTTCAGACGAGGTTGGCCACATAGTGAGAATATGTCATAAACAAATACCTGCTCAGAGGAAAATAATTTCTCCTTCCTTCCTTCCTTCCTTCCTTCCTTCCTTCCTTCCTTCCTTCCTTCCTTCCTTCCTTTCTTTCTTCCTTTCTTCTATTTTCTCTTTCTTAAATGGTCTGGGACCCACAGAGATCTGCCTGCCTCTTCCCCCCTGAGTGCTGGAATTAAAGATGATGTGCAACCCATGCCTGATGAAAGACAGTTTATTAAAAAGTAAAGTAGTGTAGAGGGGCTGGTGTGGCTCAGTTGGTTGATGCTTGCCTAGTGTGCACATCCTGGGTTCAGTCCCCAGCACCATGAAACCCTGGTAGCTCATGTCTGTAATCCCAGTACTTGGGAGTTGAAGTAGAAAGAGCAGATGTTCAATATACACAGTGAGTTTGTGGCCAGTTTGAACTACAAGGAACTCTCTCACAAAACAACAAAAAGGTGGAAAATTTGAGCCAGTTTACTTGTGGTAAGGAGAAAAGCTGATTATAAAATTCAGTTTGAAGAAAGAAATTGTTTCCAGAAAATATTTTCTTTAAAAATTAATCTGACTTGGTAAAGTTTTGTTAGACTTCTGCATTCCAAATAGCAGATTTAAAATGTGCTAGGCACCTCCAGCCCTCACTGATCTTCTTAGAACTGTTCAGACACTATTGTCTGCAATGTGTGTGTGTGTGTGTGTGTGCATGCGCATGTGTTCATGTGTGTGTGTGTGTGCATGCATGTGTGTGCATGTGTGTGTTCGTGTCTGTGTGCATGCGCGTGTGTGCGTGTGTGTATGCATGTGTATGTGCATGCGTATGTATGTGCGTGCATGTGTGTGTGTGTGTGTTCATTATCCATTCATCTGTTGATGGACAAGGTTGATTCCAATTCTTCACTATGTTGAATAAAGCAGCAATAAACATGAATATACAAATATTTCTGTCAAGGGATGGAGTTCTATGAGTATATGGCCAGGAATGAAATAGTTGGGTCATACAATAATTTTTACTTTTCAATTTTTTGAGAACATTCCAAAAAAAAAAGTGACTATATTGACTTGTCCCACTAGCAGCAGTAAGGTCCCTTCATCCCCAGATCCTCTCCAACATTGTTGACAGATTCGCTGACACCAGCCTTCTGACTGGAGCTAGGATCTCCCTGGTGGCTGGAGAGATCAAACACTTTTAGAATAGTTATAGAATGGTCAATTTTGTTTCTGCCTGTAGTAGTGCCCAATTAAATACTTAAATTGGTCTTGGTACCAGCACCATGTTCTGGGTTCCTGAATGAGACATCCTCAGCCTTTATATTTTGATATGCCTTAAATAGCTCAATGGTTGGACCACTGCCTAACCTCCACATGGCTAATCCACCCACCATGATGTTCCCAAGTTATTACTTACTAAAATCTATATTCCATCTTTGCTGCCTTGGGCCCAGTCGGGCAGCCCTTTTGGGGCCAACCTTCCCCAGCGAACATGGTGGTGATGTTCTTTGTCCCACACCTTCTCAGGCATGGTATCTCCTCTCCCCCACCTTCTCCTGGCATGGCAGATCTTCTTCCTCTTTCCTCTCTGTCTACAGCCTGGGAATCCTTCCTTGGTCTGCCCTGCCCAACCCTTGGCTGTTGGCAACTTTATTTACCTACCAAAACCAACTGGGGGGCAAAGTCTCTCAGCATCTTGAATGTGGACATGTGAATTCTTGTGCAAGTTTGGGGACCCAAATTAACATAAACTAAGCAGCAGTAGACCAAACCCATTGCCTCTGTCTATTCAGTTCACTTGCCCATTTTTTTGACTGGCAGTTTCATTCCCTTTGTATTTAGTCTTTGCAGTTCTTTGTGAGTTCTGGACTAGCACCTTGTCTTCTGAAGTGTAACTGGTAAAGGTTCCTCCAGTTCTGTGGGCTGTTTGTAAACTACCAACTGAATTCTTTGCTGTATAGACTCTCTTTGCTCTCATGTATCCATCTGTTGATACTGGGGTTCAACTGTAAAGTTCTTGACTACCCCAATCTTAAAAGACATTCCCTAAACCAGGCAGTGGTGGTGCATACCTTTAATCCCAGCACTTAGGAGGCAGAAGCAGACTGAACTCTTGAGTTCAAGGCCAGCCCACCCTACAGAGTAAGTTTCTGGACAGCCAGTGCTACACAGTAAAACCCTGTTTCAAAAACAAAACAAAACATAACAAAACCCCAAAATAAATAAATAAATAAAAGCATTCCCTGTATTTTCTTCTAAAAATTTTGTGTTTCAGATTTTTAAATTAAAGTTGTGCTCTATTTTGATTTGATTTTTGTGAAAGGTAAAAGATAATCTAATTTCATCGCTCTGCAGAAGAACTGTAGCTTTGCCAGCACAATTTGTTGGACAAAGAAAAAAGCTACCTTTTTTCAAAGTGTGCTCTTACATAGTCTGTTGTTGTGCTCCTGGGTCTTCTGTAAGGTTAGTCCTCCTATGTTTATGCTGGCCCCAGGGTCTCTGTGTCACTATGGCTCCACAGTGCAATCCAAGCTCTGCCTTGTAATCCCTGCCTCACTCTTGGTCCTCGGGATTGCTCTGAGAATTTGCGATCATTCGTGGTTCTGTGTAAATAGGTGTTTTCCCCCCTAGACCTGTAAAATATGAGATGGGGGTTTGGTAAGTATTGCATTAATTCTGTATATTAATTTTGGTACTATAGACATTTTCACAATATTGATTCTGCATATACAGGAACAGAGAATATTTGTCACTTTTTAATATCTTCTGTGGTTTTCTTTTTTAACATCTTTCATTGTAAAGTCCTTCCACTTCTTTGGTTAGATATATTCCTGAATACTCTATTTGGGGAGCTTATTTTAGATGGACTATTGTTTCTAATCTCTTATCAGGGAGTAAGCTATTAATATAAATGAAGGCTAGTATTTATTTCCTTTAATATTGATTTTTTTCTTCCACAACTTCCCTTTGTTTATTAGGTTCAAGAGTTTTCTAGTAGATTCAGCAGGGTCTTTTAAGTAAGGAATTCTGATGTCTGGAAGCAGGGTGAGTTTGATTTCATCCCTTCCTGTTCTCCCTTTATGTCGTTCTCTTGTCTAATTGCTGTAGCTAAGGTTTTGAGCACTATACTGACTAAGAGAGGGAAGGGTAGACACTTCTCAGTCCCAGTTTTAGAGGAGATCCTATCCATTTGTCTCCATTTAATACACTGTTGGGTGGTGTTTTGTTGCATAGAGACTTTATTATTTTGTGGCATATTCCATCCATTCCTAAAATCCCTAGGCCTTTTATAATAAAGTCATGGTAAACTTTTTTAGATACTTTTTTCAGTGTCAATTGAAATAATTGAATGGTTTCTGTCCTTGAGTTTGTTTATATGGTGTGTTACATTTATTGATTTATATTGAACCAACCTTGACTTCCTGGGTTGAAGTCCATTTGGTCAGAATAGATACTTTCCTTAATGTGTTTTGGAGTTTGGTCTGTAAGTATTTTGTTAAAAATTTTTGTATCTATGTTCACCAAATAAATCGTTTTGTAGTTGTTTTGGTTTGGTTTTTGTTACCTGGTTTTGGCATGAAGATAATACTGGCTCCATAGAATCAATTTCTTCATCTTCTATTTTGTGGAACAAATTTAGAAGAATTGGTATGGTAGGAATGACATACATTAGGAAAGAATATAAGGCTAGTTGTTTTTCTAGATCTAATTCTGTCATGGATTTTTTTTTTAATTTGGTAGTAGATTGTATACCAAATATACTGGAAGAATAAAATTTAATGAGAAACTTCACAGTTCTGTTTTTGATGCCAATGTTAATTACATTTCCATTCATTAAGTTCTGTAGACTTTTGGTATGGTTGATTTTGGTGTGTGATGTTTTATTTGAAAGGGATTTTTTTTTAATAATAAAAGTTTATTTTTAAAAGCTGATGGAAGTTGGTCGTTTCTATCCTATGAAAAGTTGCTTGAGCTTCTTTCTTGGTTGTTTTCAGGCAGCCACTGTCTTCCCTACATTGCCTTGAAATTAGTGGTTTGTTTTCTTCAGTGATTTAGCAAATGTTTCTTCATGTCAGTGTTACAGAATGTAGAAGACAGATGATCAG
This sequence comes from Mastomys coucha, assembly GCF_008632895.1. NCBI lineage: Eukaryota > Metazoa > Chordata > Mammalia > Rodentia > Muridae > Mastomys > Mastomys coucha. The sequence continues at coordinate 5,406,777 of NW_022196912.1, read as the reverse complement.
AAGACAGATGTGTTTGAGGGACAGAGTTCCTTTTATAATGAGCCCCAGTAATGGCCTCACTGGCCGATCTCATGATGATATCAGTTCACATAGTGACTCTCTGAGATCCAGAGAGATTCTCTTTCTCTTCTAGAGTGAGAATCAGCCACCTCGTGTTGGTGGGCATGGGCTTAATGGAGCTAATTTAGGTCAGATTTCCAGTGTCTCTGTGTGCATAGTGAGGTTTCAGCTACATCTGCAGAGAGCAAGTCAAATGAATGAGAACATGGCATGGAGTCAGGGGCTCTGGTCCTAAAACCTTGCTGAGAGCTTTGGTTTCCTAATCTGTCTGTGTGATGAATGCATGTCATCATGATATCTGTGGATAACTGGAGCCACCAATCACTCCCTGCTGACCAGAATCCTAGGTGGAAAAGAGCCTTAAAGGCCACTGAAGGGCTGAAGAGATGGCTCAGCAGGTAAGAATTCCGACTGCTCTTCCAAAGGTCCTGATTTCAAATCCCAGAAACCACATGGTGGCTCACAACCACAGGTAATGAGATCTGACGCCCTCTTCTGGTGCATCTGAAGACAGCTACAGTGTACTTACATGTAATAATAAATAAATCTTTGGGCCGGAGAGAACAGGGACTGAGCAAGCAGGGCCAACCAGAGTGAGCGGGGCCAACCAGAGCAAGCAGAGGTCCTAAAAGTCAATTCTCACAACCATCTGTACAGCTACAGTGTGTGCTCATATACATAAAATAAATAAATAAATCTTTAAAAAAACAAAAAGGGCCACTGAAGACCTGTTTATCTCAACCTTCAGTCCAGACAGCTGAGGAATCCTTGTCTAAAGTCCAAAGGAGTAACAGTTTCCATTGAGAAATGGTTTTTAAATGTTTGCTTCAACATTTTCTTATTTAAAATCTCATCAACAGTTTTTGTCTTGTAGGTAAGGACACACGAGGCATATATTGATTTTGTCTTGAATGGATTTTTAAAAACTATGCAGGCTGGACATGTAGCTCAGTTGTTTGACACTTGCCTGACACGTGCAAGGTCCTTGGTTTAATTCCCAGGGTTGAAAAAGGAAGAAGAAGGAGGGGGAGAGAGAGGAGGGGGAGAGAGAGGAGGAGGAGGGAGAAGAGGAAGAGAAGAAGAAGAAGAAGGAGTAGGAGGAGGAGGAGCAGGAGGAGGAAGAGGAGGAGGAAGAGGAGGAGGAGGAGCAGGAGGAGCAGGAGGAGGACGAGGTGAAGCAGCAGCAGCAGCAGCTGCTAATATAGTCATGTTTCAACAGTCACTCACTCAAACCTCTAATCACAGAACTTGGGAGGCTGAAGCAGGAAGAGTTTGAGGGAGGTTTAAGCTCCATAGTAAATTCTAGGCCATCATCGACCACATAGTGAAACCCTATCTTTTGTTTTAAGACTATATGGATACCTTTAATAAATTGCTAACTTTAAATAATTTAAAAGCTCAGAAAAACAAAAATAGGAAAATAGAAATTCCTCCAGATTCTATGTCATTGTTCAGAGAGAATGATTATCATTTTAATTTTTCTTTTGTCTCTCCTGGCTCACTCTGTTGTCTATCTACCACCTGTCGTTCATCATTGTTATTCTTGAATATGAGATGTCCCCAGAGGCTTACTCACACATCAAACACTTGGTTCCTAGCTTTTAAGAAGTTGTAGAAACTTTACAGGGGCTAGCTGGAGGAAGCAAGTCACTGGATGTACTTTCAAAGACTGATCTCTGTCCTTCCCTCCCTCCCTCCCTTTCTGCTTACTGTCCGCCATGGAAGAGCCCCCATGGCCATGCGTTCCCAACACCACATTATCTAAGTGTGCAAAGCCAAAGCCTTGGAAACTATGGGTTAAAAATGAACCTTACTCTCATTTAAGTAATTTGGTTATGTGTCTTGTGAAAGCAACAAGAACAGTAGCTAATATAGTCATCACTCAAGTCTGTCCACATACACATGAATTTCATTTGAGAAAATCCATTGATTTTTATATATTCTAAACATATCTTGTGTCTAATATAGGCTGTTAAATATACCTCAGTGCATTTGTTGAGTATCTCCTGCTCGTTGAGCATGGTTTTCTGCATTTGTGCTGGTCAGTGAGCATGGGCTTATGTGGAGGGCTTTCTTCCTCTCATGTGCTTGCTGTTTATTTGATGTATGCATCATTTCTGTGCCTGGTCTCCTTCACTATGGTTTTAGCTGAGTTTCACTGCAGATCCTGTGAGAGTCTTCACTCTCCCCTTCCCTCTGCCCTTTTACCTCTTTCCTTCTCCATTAAAATAGCAGCAAATATTTTGGTTTGGCTTTTTAAAAAATTGAGTAATGCAAGCACATTCATGCCACATGTGGAGGCCAAATAACTGTTGGGAGTTGTTTCCTGCACTGTCAGGTTCCTGTCTGGCTGAAGCCCCTGCTCTGCTGTTCTTAATTAGATGCTAATTGCCATTCAAACTCCATGCTTTCTCAGCAAGAGGATGATCATTTCACCTAAGTGTCAGTGGGCCCGGTTAAAATGCCCTATTTGTGGCCAAATTCACAGTGCATAGAACTAACTCCCAAATGACGACCTCTGACCTCTAACTTTGTATACTCACATTCTCTCTCTCTCTCTTTCTCTCTCTCTCTCTCTCTCTCTCTCTCATACACACACACACACACATACACACCTAACTAAAAATTCATATTTTTGCTGGGCATAGTGGTGCAGCTTGAATCCCAGCACTCAGGAGGCAGAGGCAGGTGGGTCTCTATAAGTTCCAGGTTAGCCTGGTCTACATAGAGAGTTCCAAACCATCCAGGGCTACACAGAGAGACCCTGTTTCAAAAAATAAAAAATCCTGTTTCTCAGCCTTCCTCAGACTTAGCTGTGACTCTGTGTTATCTTATTGTTATAGATTGAGTGTAAGCCTTGAGTATGACAAGCTCGAGCTCTAACACTGAGCTATACTCTCAACCCCTAGGTGAGAGTATAAATTAAAATTCTAGCAATATATTATGGGCAATTCCAGAAATGGTAAAATCCCACTGGCCAGTGAAGATTTTGATTTTTCGACATTTCTTTTTCTTAGCCTTGTTTCTTAGAATGTGGGCATAAAGGCCGTGCCCTCCCCCCCACCCCCCCACCCC